>NW_009714891.1:0-16428 GCF_000703405.1 Apaloderma vittatum
TAACATTCTGTGATTCTGTGATTCTGTAACTAGATGTATTTGATTATCTGATGTACATCCAATAGCTCATATATACTTGCTTAACCTGTTTGTTACAATAACGTAACATCAGGCTAGAAGTTCACTGGAAGTTGCTGTCACTTAATGCAAATGAAATGAAAAAAATGAAAGGCTGGAGAACCTTCTTCAATCTCCCACCAAATATGTGTACATTGGAAAATATCCAGCAGGTGCCCCTGAATGTAAGTATATCCGTTTCACTCTGCTTGAATCCTAAATGAAATTAGGTTTTATGCTGCTTGTAACATATCCTGCCAAGGAGTCGAACCAACATTACCTGAAATAAGTGTCAAATCCAAATAACTGAAGCATGTGGAGACTGGTGAAATAGAGGTAATCAGTGGGAAATAAAGAAGAGAAGGATTTTATGTGCTAGTAGTGCCTGTGGCACTGTTTTCCTGTAGCATAGATTGCCTCTCATGATTCGTAACCTTAAACAGACAGTCTAGGCCTGCAGCTGCATGGTCAGGGCAGCCTGGTCCCACTGATCAGTTTAGGCAGAAGTGGACGATAGGTATTAGCAGATGCCTCTTCCCGTTTTTATGTGCAGTTACTCAGTTTCTGGAGTTTGTGACTGGAAAGGAAAAATTCATTTC
Organism: Apaloderma vittatum; assembly: GCF_000703405.1. NCBI lineage: Eukaryota > Metazoa > Chordata > Aves > Trogoniformes > Trogonidae > Apaloderma > Apaloderma vittatum. The sequence continues at coordinate 657 of NW_009714891.1, forward strand.
ATTCTTGAGCTTAAATATCCTGGACTTCATGCCAAACTGTAGGGTTTCTTTGAGGTTTCCTCAGTTTCCCCTTTGAAAACTATTCTATTTTCTCAGATCAATCAAGTATTTACCAGTCCTCTGAGCCAGGGGAAGTGACACTGCAGCATAGCACCAGCCTGTAAGAGGTACAACTGGTCTCTAGACATCCGTTGGGGATGTTATAAATATTGAATGGAGAAACACTTGTTGCATGAGCATCTCCGCCGCTCTCTCCTCAAACTCAACAGCAATGATCCACCATCTCACCTAAGGTGGGTACTGCAGTAATAACTTTGCATATTTATAAAAAAATACAAAATCCTTGACTAGTCTAATATTGCTGGTAGAGGACTATAAACTCCTTAATTCCTTTCTTGTTTTGATGTAGAAAATTGAGCCACAGTTTCCTTGTAAGAGGAGGCATCTTTGCAGTGTTGTATATCTGAAAGCATGGCCAAAGATGGAGGAACACCGTATTTGCATTTATATTTCCTGGCCTGCAGGGCTTTGTCTGAAAAACTTGCCAATTGGGATAGGAGTTTGTACGCACGTGCCTTTGTCCACATAAACTGAAATATATTTAGTTGCTCACAGGGTTAGGTAGATTTGGGCTAGTTGTTAGATGACATCTTTTGAAGATTAAGACGTATATATTTGGTTTTGAATCAGTACATAAAAATGCTACTAGTTCCACCTTTTTCTGTCATTGATCTGTCCCCCTGCATCTCTTCAATTTTAATGCTCTTATTCAAGCAAGTTGAGTAATTTCCCATAATAGACTTCAAGGTAACAGTTTGTACAGAAAGGTTATATCAAGTACAGCTTTTCAGATTTGACTGTAGCTTCCCGTATACCATGATTAAGAATGTCGTAATTTGTCTATTGTCATGGAAACCAGGCAATACAAAGAAATTCGTGGCACTCCAAAATATGCATGTCACTTTTATAAAACAGCAGTAACAGAACAGGAATGAGGAAATCTCAGCAGTGTTCTTTAAAATCACTTTTTAGCTAATTTTATAGAAAGAACAGTTAAAAAATCACAATAAACTCAGCAGTATAATAATAGTAATAATCACATTACCTGGGGGAATAAATTGAAATTGAAATGTATGGTTGCTATCAATATCCACAGCAGTAAATGTTGCAATATTAACCTTTTCAATTTAGCACTGGAATCATAAATCCAATTAAGAACTTCTATTTAAAAAAAAATAGTTCTCTTTGGAAGCACATTTTTTAAATAGGAAAGCTCCTGATTTTTTTCTTCTTAGCTGTCCAGAGTCTATTCTCAGAATATTCAAAACTTCAGCCTTTTCCTATCACGGTAGAAACACCAAAAACTGAAGTCAGTGCAGTTTATTAACAAGTTATCCAAATCTCTTCACTAGTAAGCAAAACAATTCCAAACTGTTGTCTATATCCATCAGTGGATGCAATTCAGCTAAATTTTCATTCTTCCTTCTTTCCCAGGGATATTTTAAGTCTTCTTGGAGAATTTTACCACTTGTGCATGCCATGGTATGGATGCAGGTTATACTGGAGGGGACGAGACAAGTCGCATGTATTAATATACCGATCTTCATGAGTTTCATGGTTAGAGACTTGGAGACACACTTAAGTCTCTCTTGCTGTAGCATCTTAGTCTTGTGACACAGCTTCACTCCAGGCTGGAGTTACATCTGGAAGACAAAGTCCTGGGGTGCAAAGAGCAGGTTGGGGCAGTCAGAGTAGAGACAGAATATGTGTCTGTTTCTTACACTGGACCTTCCAGGACGGAATATTTCCTGGAAGCATTCCCAGTATCTTACACAGTGATGCTGACACACTGAGCGTCTTCCACTTCTTTGACATGTGGATGCTTTGGTTGTTCCTTAGGTATACTCAGAAAGTTACATCCTGTAGCTTTTCTTTTGAAGGAAATTGGAATTTGCTTACTAGTGAAGAGACTGGTTAAAGAACTGCACTGGACTTTGGGCTTTAGACTATTTTAAAACCAAACCAATAAACTCCAGAAAAGTGTTACTGAGTTGAACTACACTGACACCTTAGTATACTAATAAATCATACATTTGTCTCCATATTACTCTCTTTTTCTGTGTAAAGGTTGTCCTTGAGAGCTAATATTTGTGTTGAATTTCTTGGTTTTTTTTTCAGAAATAGTTGCTGAATTGTTTCTACAAGTGGTTCCAATCAAGAAGGTTATTAGAATACTTGGCATTCAAAATTAAAGACATTTAAATGGCAACAGACGTCACACGGGAGGTTTTTGTTTCCTGGTTGCATAAGTTGCATAATTTTAGAATCTGAGCTGTATTGCTAAGTAGTTCTCCATCCCAATCATTCTTCTTCAAATGCTCCTTAATACATAATTTTTCCCCTTCAACATTCTTGTCAACGAAATTTAGACAGAATATTTAAAGAAAACTGCACAAAAGGGATTCCAAAGTATAGAACTGTAATCTCTGATATATGCAAATATATGTCGGCATAGTCTAAGAAATGCTGCGTGCATGTATGAAGAAGCACAATTTTCAATATAAATGGTGAGCTACCATGATTATCTTTAGGCAGACATTGCTGAAAGGAATAAAAGTCTTTCCTCAATATATTTACAAGGAAAGGATGTGAAAATAGTCTAAGTATCTTTCATTTCTGTCTGAAATTTAACTTTAATGTACAAGTGTTCATCCGCACGACCTCAGCCTTCATTTGTTGTAACTGTAGAATCTTAAGAATGAGGTCATTGTTCCCTTCATATGATCTCCCTATATTCTGGTGTTCTATAAATATTTATAAAATAAAAATAAACGAAGAAGGAAAGGAAAGGAAAGGAAAGGAAAGGAAAGGAAAGGAAAGGAAAGGAAAGGAAAGGAAAGGAAAGGAAAGGAAAGGAAAGGAAAGGAAAGGAAAGGAAAGGAAAGGAAAGGAAAGGAAAGGAAAGGAAAGGAAAGGAAAGGAAAGGAAAGGAAAGGAAAGGAAAGGAAAGGAAAGGAAAGGAAAGGAAAGGAAAGGAAAGGAAAGGAAAGGAAAGGAAAGGAAAGGAAAGGAAAGGAAAGGAAAGGAAAGGAAAGGAAAGGAAAGGAAAGGGAAAAGGGAAAAGGGAAAAGGGAAAAGGGAAAAGGGAAAAGGGAAAAGGGAAAAAGAAAGTGGAAAGCTAAGATAAATTACATAAAAAATTTGTGAGGAGCTAAGTTAAACTCTGAAATGTTAGGAAGTCTTAAATCAGTTGTCCAAATCCACTTCAGCTCATGAAGTATATAATGAGATAAATTGTAATTAGATGCTCACTTGATTTTTTTTCCAAAGAATGCTTGCTTGGCACATCCCACTGAAGGTAGTGTTACTGCTATTCATGCTATTCACTACTTTATTTTTAATTCTTTTGCTGATTTGGTGACCCATAATACTGGACTTTCTTTGTCATACACTGTTTAAGTTACATACATTTAGTATAGTATTCATATTTTTGTGTAGGTATTCTTCAAATATCTGAGAGATGCACAGTTACTTATCAATTTATTTTTCACAGTAACGCTTTAAAAATAGGAACAATTACTCAAATCTTTTAGAGCTGAAGAAATGAAACACCCAGATAAGAAACTCCAAAATAAATGCTGAGTTTTAACACAAACTATATGCTTTACAAATTTTGAAGTCCAGCTCCTACTTATTTCCTACTAACTAAACTATAAATGGTAAATTATTATTCAAATTAGCTGCCAAAATTCTCAAACTAGGCACCAAGAAATTGATCATTCATTAAAACATTTTTGCCATATTTTGTTTCATTAATTGAATTATCCTGTGAAAGCTAAGAGCCATCCTTTATATTTCTACAATCCTCAACTCAGCTCTTGCTTGCCTTCCAACTTCTGTAATGTTGGCAATGCACAAGAGTCTTCATTAGATGAGCCCATATAAGTAGGCTTCTTGAGAAAGCACCTCCTATGTACTGAATGAAGCCAGAGGAGTTGTGGAAGACATACCCTTTGATCAAAGAACTATGACTGCCTGTGGTGGTTTGACCCTGACCGGCAGTCAGATTTGAGATAAGGACAGGGAGATCACCCACATCTACCATCCTGGGCAAAACAGACTCAATTTTGGGGAGATTAGTTAAATTTATTAAAGAACAAATCAGAGAAGAGTAGTGAGAAATAATAATAATAATAATAAAAAATAACACCTTCTCCCCACCCCTTGCTTTTTCCTGGGCTTAGTATCAATCCCAATTTATCCACCTCCTCCCCCCGAGTGGCACAGGAGGACACAGAATGGGAGTTGTAGTCAGCTCATTTGATGTCTCCACTGCTGTTTCTTCCGCCGGGGGAGGACTCCTCAGTCTTCCCCTGGGCCATTGTGGGGCCTCTCTCATGGGAGATGATTTATCACAAACTGCCCCAACGCGAGTCTCTCCATGGAGTGCCGTCCTTCAGGGGAAACTGCTCCAGCTGCATGATGTCACAAAAGTCCTGCCAGCCCATCTACTCCGGCATGGGCTTCTCTGTCTCCATGGGCTACAGGTTCTGTTCCAGCGCGGGCTTCCCATGGGGTTGCAGCTCCCTTCAGGCATCCACCCATTCCGGTGCGGGGTCCTCCATGGGCTGCAGGTGGACATCTACACCCCATCACCTCCATGGGCTGCAGAGGTACAACCTGCCTCACCATGGTCTTCACCACAGCTCAGAAGACTCTCTGCTCCGGCCCCTGGAGCACATCCTCCTCCCTCCTTTTTCACACAGCTTGGTGTCTTCACATATTCTCACTCCTCTGTCTCTCTGCCAGTTCTTGTGTGGTGCAGTTCTTTTTTCCCTATTTCTTAAATATGATTTCACAGAGATGTTCCTATCCTATCATCACTGATAGGCTCAGCCTTGGCCAGCAGCGGGTTTGTCTTTGGAGCCAACTGGCATTGGCTCTGTCAGACCTGGGAAAGCTTCTAGAAGCTTCTTGCAGAAGCCACACTTACAGCGCCCCTACCACTGAAATCCAGCCAGGCAAATCCAATACACTGCTAAATCTGTTTTAAATGCTTGCTATTCTTCCCTGGTGAATTCATCTTTAAAAAGGAGTTCAAGGCAAATATGGACAATTTCCAGAAGAGAAAGTATTCGAGCAAATGAATAAAATTTTGGTAACATTCTCTACGTAACTGAAAATGGTTCGTATCAAAGGGGCAAAGTGAATTGTACATGTTCATGCCCAGACACCATCCGTTGTTTGTTAAACCCTTGGTTACTCAACTGGGCAATGCAAGTAGTAAGGGGTGTTACCAGTCCCACCTCTAATTAACAGAACTAAAGGGCGTTATTACAGTGGTAATGGAAACAATTGTGATTCCTCAAAGTGGAACTGAAGCAAATCAATCTGAGTGCATTGGACTCAATCCAATTAAAAAGGAGCTAATCTGTTTTCAGCAAGAGAAACGTGGCCTACAAGGAAGACATGATGATAACTAAAAGAAAGTGAAGAATTATGATTAATTCAGTTTTCATTTTGCACAGTTGTACTCATATTTTTTTCTGTGTATTTAATAGTTTATTTTTACATATGATCAAAATAGATGAAGCTTTTTTACCAGTATCATTACGTGTATTTACAGTGTTAACCTAAAGAAAAACTTCAGAGAATAAACATTTTTCACTTCACAGTATTGTAGTTCAGATTGCCTTTCACATTCCAATTATTCATTAGCTATTCTAGAGGCTAACCTAAATAGTTATAATTGGAATATATAAGCTATTTAATTCAGAAAAAAAAGGTAGGTGTTTACCACTTCTTGATTTCTTATAATTTGATTTAATGTTGCTCAAAACCATCTTTGTTTTGAAAGCTGGAGATGCTATGATGATTTAGAAGTAAGTGCATAGACAGCTGCAAAATGAGTTACTACCAGCTGTAACTAGGAACATATCCCATTATTATTGAATCTATTCTGTGATTTCATGCAACAAGGGTTATAACCAGTGCTGTGGCTATGAGCCTGGAGAACCTGCAGAAGGAGAAAAGGATCGCTAAATCTTATGTCACCAAATCTTCCAGTTCAGTTCTGTCGCAAGAGACTTTTAATAGTTTTTCTACAGAGTTTTGGATTCAAGAAATGTCAAAAATATTACTCAAAGTAAAACACTGAATTGCTTGAGTATGCAGATTTCCAGAGAGCAGGCTTTTTGCTGCTGGCACTGATAGTTCTAGTACAGACTGGAGAGGGAATGTCAAAAATGTTTCTTAGCAGATGACTTAAAAATGGACCAAGATTCACTCTGTTTGGAGCCTGCCTGGCATGAATAGGGTAACAGTAGGGGTTCACCTTACACCTCCATTTGCTCTGATCCTCCAGACTACCATTTCAGTCAGTAGAGAGCAATAAACCCACAGGCCAGCTGATCCTAAAAAGAACAGACAAAAGGCATCATCAGTGCCTCTTTCTTGTTACTGGTTATAAAGGAAGAGGAGGATGACTTACTGCAGACACCTGAAAAGAGGTGAGATGAATTCCCCCCACCCCACCACTTAAGGCAAGATACTTGATTTTCAAGTTTTGTCATACACATCTTGAATGCATATACATACCTCTACTAGCATTTTTCTCTATACTTCTCTTGCCTTTTATATAGGATAGGGGATAGTAATTCTTCACCTCAAGAGTGAATGGTGAGGATTAATTGTGTACTGTACGAATATCATGATTCAGTGGACATATCCTGGATGGATGGAGAGAGAAAGATAGACAGATGTATAGATGAGATTAATTTTTGTTAAATGCTTTGAGTTATTTTGATGTGTAAGACTATATATCTACAATATATTACTGTTTTACTGTTTTTCTTGAACTGGTTTATTCATCCATAGTTTAGAGGATTTTAAGGATAGCCCAGGTTCCTGTCAGATAAATCTCATCTGTTTTGCAGATAAAGAAGGAACTGAACTAGATTTATGACTGTTAATACCTTTTTTTCTTTTAAGGGGGAAATTGATAGATACCTTCCCATGAGACTTCCTATAGATGCCCTAATGATTATTCCATATCAAGCCCACTCTGCTAAAGAGGTACTAAATTAAAAGGCTGCTGTTTGAAGTAAAAGCTACAGACTGAATTTCAAACACCTAATAAGACACAGAAAATTACCTCAAGCTTTCAAATGTCACATACTGTAAAAATACAAATTAAACTGTAAAATTCAGCCTAGCTGTAATTAACACTATGATGTGTTCAAATAATCAAACATCCTCAGAGGAGTCTATTGAAGGAAATTATTATGAACAGTAGTTCACTAATCATTATATGACAACTATTTTTATGTCATTGATCTAGACTGCCTTGTCTATTTTGTCAGTGTCACTCGGCATCTTTTAAAAAAGGTGATATTTTCCCCCACACAGAGACAGCTCGTCCTACAGCTCCAATTGATGTCAACCTTTGCTCACAGTTATCATCTGCACACAGCCAGGCTTCATTTTAAATCAGAGAAGTGGGGATAAATAAAACTGGATAGCTTTCAGTTCCGATCACATCCCGTTTTACCTCACATCAGCCAAAAACTTAGCACAAAATGACGGATTTTTATCTATAAAGGTGAAAAAGTAAGTTTAAGATTTTCAAATTTTGTAAAAATTACTCTTTTAGATTTCTTACATGTTCTGAAGAAAGGTTTCTTCTTTGCTTGGAGAATGAAGAAGTCTGAAGGATTTTATTATTTTTAGTAGTAAGAAGGAAGTATTTTAGGAAGAGAAAAGAATCAAAAGTCTTCTGCAGAAAGGAAAACAAGACAGTCACTGTATTATGTATTATTAGATGGGCAACACAGATTCTCAAATTTTGCAAAGCACAATAATTGAATTTCACAGCTCCATTCCTCATCTTCACCCTTGCAAATTTTTCTCCAATTCATAAAAAATAGCAGAGATGTAAATTCAAAGGAGCTGAAGAGTTCAGCCTCCCTGTATATTCCTCTTTAGTATGGAGTATCTACGAAAAAAAAGTGAAGCCTCTGCAATTTGACCTTTTTGAAATGTGTTTCTCCATTGCATATCTCCAAGCACAGCAGTATGAAAGAGAATAAAAATTCTTACCTACCCTCTGTGAGTGGTTTAGTCTAATCCTTGAAAATAAAAATAAAAAGCCATGAATAAGAGCTGAGGCTAGCCAAGTGTGTAATATGCTGCGCTAACAACACTCACTAGAGGGTAAATCACCTATGACTTAGCTTCCAGAACACATAGACTATTAAGGAAAAAAATTTACACCGTGCGATACCCTTATGCAGTATAATGCCATGACAGTCAACTCTAACCTTAGCCTGGAACTCAAACAGAACCTTTCTAGAATTATTGATAAGGTTAGGGAGAGTTTCACTTGGCTTGTTAAAAGTATTTATTTCTGTTCTTTTTACTAATGTCAAAAGAGATCATGCAAAAACATCACTGGAGAGGAAAATCTTAAAAACTGTAAATACAGTTGTACTTCTCAGAACTTTAAACATTGTGGCTGGTTAGGATAAGTGCACTCTAAGGTTCAGCTCTTCTCAAACCATGGTATGTGTCTATAGCAAGGGTATGCAGCAGGTCTGGATTTGGTTCCCATCTCTACCTTAAAATTCCACGCAAAGTTGTCATTGTTCAGTCCCTCTTGCTGCTCTTCAGTTCCCTGTCTGTAAAGCAGATGTCGTGCATTTTTCTTTTTAGTGTTTTTCAATTTCTTTTTTCTACTTCAGCCTTTCAGGTGATGGATTGTCTTTCATGTAACTTCATTATGACAAGTTGGGGTGCAACGTTTTCATGATTGGGAACAAACAGTATTGAGGACTAAAACGTGAAACTCCCCTGCAATATTTCAATATATTGTGCCACATGACATAAATTCAGTTCTCGAGAAAGAAGACACTATTGTTTCTCCTATTTCTGTACCTATCCTTCCGTTAAAGGTACTTTTTCTTAAGCAGCAGATTAATTTTCAAGGCAGGAGAGCAACTGCACTGGCAAGCCCTTGAAGAAAAACACTATTCCTCCTCAACAATTAAAACCATCGTTGGCTGTGGAAGGGATGATACACTGGGGGTGTCAGAAATAACCTGCGCACCCGTAAGGAGAAAGAATTGGCAATGAAGGGCTCAAGCAAAGGAAAAGCTGGCTTTCTGCACACCTTCAGCTCATGTTGTGGCAGTGCGAGCATCTGTCTGGTGTTGGGGACGTGGAGGGAGGGAGCAGGAGCTCAGTGAGTTTGGACTGGGAAGGCTGAGTTGCACCTTCTGGGTGGAAAAAAGGAAGAATCTGTGAAGTAGTAGAGAGAAGCTATTGGAAGTGACACTTTTTAAAGTGTAGCTAAACAAAAAAAAGAAAAAAAAGGAGTTTTTTGAGGTCTAGTACAACTTCTGGAAACTGGTGAGGAACATAGAAGTTAAAACACAGGATACTGTATTTTATTTTTTCTTCAAATTGAAATTAAAATACCTAGTAATGAGGATTTCTGTTCACTGAATGTTTCACAGTAACATTTTGTGCATGTACCATGATCTAGTGGTACAGTTAAACCCAAAGAGCTGCTGTTAAAAATCTGCTGGCAGACTTTCACTTGGGTCAGAACAATGCTCTGACTTCCCCGTCTCTTCTTAGTTGTTTTCATATGTTTTCCTTGACATTAAATGATAATTATTTTCCTTATTTTAAGTACTGTTCAATGACAGATGTTTTTGGTTGTCAGGAAAAGTTAACCTTTTTTATAAAGTATGGCACGTGGTTGTGGTACATCATCGTTTTTCATTTTAACCTCATTTCCATCTTTATTTCTGGTTAATTTTAGAAATGAAGGAATTATTTATTCTCTTGCATTTTAGCATTTATTATGAGTCCACTTGGCACCTTGCGTCCTTTATAAAGCCATTGTTCTTGAAAGTATTCATATACTTTTCTATTATTTTAGACTTTTTTTACCTTCTACATACCCATGTTTGATATTACATTTCAATTAAAGATTTATAGGTTGATCGCTCATTTATGGGTTTTTAAAGATGAGATATTACAGCTAGTGAATGCAGAAGCTGCATAATCCATTTTGATTTATTTTTCTCTGAGGATTTTTATTATCCTTTCTCCCCTCCACTCTTATTAAGTAATTAGCTAAATTTCTCTTAGCACTGCTGGGTCAATTTACAGTTGTGGAAATATTCAGTGCCTACCCTGCGTCTGTCTTCACTTGTTTTCACGCCCAGCATTGCCTAGCCAGTCTAGCCGCTCATTCAAGGCAGCTTTTACTTTCCCTGAGCAAACAGCAATCTGGTATCAGTTGACAGTGACATTTTCCACTGATACATTGTAGCATAACATTCCACAGCATACTTGCATGGTAAATCTTACCGTTATGTGTGATCATTACCATTTATCTGTCTGCTTGTTCTCAGAATGAAAATTGGCCAGTTAGTTATTCCTATTGCAAAAAGCTATAACTGGGCACTGACAGAAGCGGGTACTTCACAACTTTTCCCTGATTTTTTTTTTCAATGGCTCAACCTTACTGCCATACTGTAAATTCAGAAAGATTGAAAAAAAAGAGAAAAAAGAGAATATTACTGAGAGATTTGGACACTTTAAATAATGGTCTTACCACAAAGTTCTGAGCATTTATTAATCTTTGATACATCTTCATGATAAGAAAAAAAATGTTATCTTTGGGACAGGGAATATGCATAAAAATGTTTGCTCCAAATCAGGCCTGAGTTCTGAAGTGCCCTGGTTACTTTACCTAGATTTCCATTGAGTATAGCCGGACCATAAATATCTAGCAGAAGGTGTCTGCATTTAGACACCTGCATTTCTATACCTAAATGTTGACTGGAGCTTAACAAAGACTTTTAAGTCACAGATAAATTAAGGGTATTTTTTATTTGCTCTTTCATGCTAGTGAGAAATGCTTATTTTAAAAGAGGTAAATTTAATGTTGATCTAGAGGAAGACAAAGTTTCATGGCTTTTATATACATGACAGCAAATGCTTTTATCATAAACATTGTTTATTCAGCTAGTACTTTACTCAGAGAGTAGTTTTTGATTTGTTCCTGTCCTGTTTTGTCTTTCTAGTGTTTATTGAGCTTGATCTGGTCCAAGTTTGTACTGAAGCATGGCCATCTCAATCACAAGTGTTATTCAGGAGACTCAAGGACAACAAAAAGCCATAGTCCAGCTACCTACTCTATCTTAGCTGGCATCCTAAAAAACGAATTCAGCAACTGGTGGTATGTCCTGTGAAGGGACTGGATTGTCTGGGATGCTCCTCTCAAACCATCTGCCCCCATTTCCTCTGCTCCTGAGAAAAGGCAAGTGATGCCTGAGGCTCTCCCCAGGTCTTTGTCTTAGTTTCATCATTCACTTTGGCCTTTTCCATTCCTGGGACAGCCCGTCTTCTAGTTCTAGGGGAACAGAAGTCAATTTTTACTGTTTCTGAGATGGCTGGAATTAGCATAACTCTCTAATAATTACTGCATTTTCCTGCCAGGCTTATGTATTTTCCCTTTTTTTTTTTTTTTTTTCTGAATCTGTGAAAAAAGGAAATCAGTCTAAAGTACTGCATTTAGATCAAGGTGACCTCTTTGCTTAGCATCATATCTCAATCTGCTCTTTTGTAACTGATTCTTGAGATTTGCTTCTCCTTTAGATCATGCTGGAGAGCAATCCCTTTTATTCCATCCCACCCCCACTGGAAAAAAATATGTTCGTTCAGAGTTTGAGGTAGATTAAAATCAAAACTTACTGAAGTTTTGAAGTCATTGTTCAGGTTGTTCCAAACATTAAGTGAATCATAAAAGAGTTTCCAGATATATTTTTATGTACCATACCTTAAACAAAAACTGATGGACTGGAAGAAAGGGAGGGAAGAAAAAGAAGTAGAAAACTTGCCTGTACTTGTAGACCAAGTTATTAATTTACTTGTAAGTAAAAGTTGAGATGAGCTCTTTTGGATGCTTCCAATGCTTCATAAAATCATTATATTGTACTATCTGCTATAATTTTTATTGCATGGTTGCAGCTTACTCCAATTTCTAATATGCACGCTGCTAAACCTCTTCATCATGTCTATCCTGGTCTAGGTTTCAAAGCAATATAATAAGATCTGAGAGCTCATAAGCTTCTCATATATCCCTTAAATCTGCAATATCCAAAATCTAGTAATTTTGCTTGCTGTGCATACACTGAAAATCTTATTTTTCTTCGTGTTCAAACACAAGCTCTGTATTGCACGCAGGGGCTGTTTTCTGTAAAATGATGAAGAAAATTGGCTAGATTTTCTACTGGTTTAAACTTGGTGCAGCTCATTTAAAGCCGATGGCATGACACTGATTTATCTTAGTTGAGGGTATGGCCTTATATAATATAACATAATATTCTGGAAAATACCTCTGAACAAAGTAATGATGAAGTAAATATCAGGGGACATTTATTTTAAAGCACAATTCGATGCATGCATCAATATTTAATAATAGGTATATGATTCTATGTACTTAATTTTTATATGCTTTAATAACATCTAATCCCTAGCCATTGCAAACTTTAGATAATTAGTGTCCTGAAAGCATTTCTGAGATCCTTGTATCACTGCTGCTGCATATGTCCATCTAATTTTTTTTCTGTCTGGTTTCTTTGAATGCTTTTTTCCTTTCTGAGGTTTGGAAAATTCCCTTTGATTGTCTGTGTAGCAGCCATGCAGCTAATGGCAAGGCTACAGGAACATCTGGAACGCAGAAGTGGAAGCCCAGATGGGTATGCACACAAAGAAGCACTCAGCCTCAAGTATGCAATAAAATTGGTGACTGTTTTTTGGACTTTGAAATAAACTTTCAGAAATAGTCTTTTTCTTGGCCATTGATTATCCTTCTCCTATACTTCAGAACTTTGTGGACAAACATTTGAAAACATAGTTTTGTTTTGCTGTGCAAAACCTGTATCTTTCTCCAGAATAACTAAACTTACAGTTAAGACAGTAAAAGTTCCAAGGAAAGGTAATATTTACATGTTTTAACTTTTTTATTGTTGTCACACTTACCTTGCTGTGCTATATTTGAGAATGAGATTTGTGGGGCAAGGAATATACAGACAAAGGATATAAAATCTGGATTTATCTTTAAGAATTTTTCAACGTGCCAGCAAGTTAGGATGAAATGAAACCTGAGTGAATGATATGAAAGGTATGCAACCAGTGCATATTTTAACTATATCACAGTTATTCCATGGAAAGGATTTTTCAGTGAGCTTGTAGATACTGAGAGTGTGAGTGGAAATTCATTAACTCAGAATGCTTAGGAATTCAGCCTAGTTTAGTGAGTTTATACAAAAAATATATTTTTTTTTTAATAGGGAGGTTTAATCTTAGCAGATTTAGCAGACTGATTTAGAGAAACATCTGTTAAGAAAAGCTTGAGGAGAGATGATTCAGGTTTGGGGCGACGGCGTGAACTAGCCTGCTTCTTGAGGTTTTTTCCAGCCATATTTTCTGTTGACATATTTCTTAGAATTATGCAGATTGTATCAAATTTCCCTCCTGAGTTAAGCAGTGGAAGGACTAAGAGCAAATGGTAGCCTCAGGTGCTGGATTTCTAGTTCCTACATTCTTGTATTTAAAGACAACTTATGGGTTACCATAAGTACTAGTATTCTGGATTTTACTGTTTATTAAAATCATAAATACTGAAATTAGTGCTTATCAAAAGTGTTAAAGTTCTTAATAAATTCAGTTGAAGCATTAAAACTTAAAAAATAGCAAGTACAGAAAAGATCAATAGAGAATTATGGTGAAATAGATATCCACATCTTTAAAAATGTAGTGTCTTCTGCAACACATATATTTTGCTGAAGTTCTGTATCGTTCTAACTGGGACAACATTTAGTTTTATTTCTCCAATGAGTAGGAGCTTTGTTTTTAAGACACTTGCTACTCTAATTCTAAACAATAGGAATTTAGAAAGCCCACTTTGCTGATTTTTCAAATGGTAACTTTATATAACATTCAGCTCCAATAATTATTGGAAAGAAAGTTCTAAAAAATTTCCCTACTAGAAAGCAATTTACTTGTGTTTTTTCATATTTTTTATTTTTTATTTTTTTTTATTGTATAATGTTGATAATGACGCTCTTTGTTTGATTTATGCCAATGCATTGGTTGGCAGAATTTGATCTGTTTCTCATCAGCAGACAGAAAAATGTAGCTGTAAAGTTAAAAATTCACTGACGTCTATGATTTCTATTAGGGTCATAAATGATGCATTTCCAATTTGCAAATGCTAAGCAATTTCTCTGAGTCATTGCACTAGTTTTTCAGAATTCGTGATGTACAGGTAAAAAGGAAAGACTATCCTTTTGCCCGTCATGTCAGCAAACACATTTGAGCATCTTACAACCAGAGATTCAATATTTCATTTTTTAAATTTTTTTTTTTCTCCCACACAACTACCTCTATGAAAGCATAAAGGTCATTTAATGTTTGTGCTTTACCAATAATGTGTTTTCTAAGAAGCAAAATTTGTCGAGATAAAAAGTATGACCTCCTTTATTCTCTCTTTGGACTTGTGCTGTAGCACTGTGCTTCATTTGTTACGTTACTGCACTTCACTGCAAAAGCTAATTACAGTTAAAATTAAACTCTATAGAGTGTGTCCTACTGCCTTTTAGCTGCTAGACACGAAGAAGAGGCTGATTCCTGTGTATTCACCTCTTGTTTAGAAGATTCATGTTTATCTAATGTGAAGTCAATATTATTGTCCTGAAAAGAGTTAGAGTATTGCTAACAATCCATCAGGGAGTGCTTCTTTATAGCACTGATGCTATGCTCTAGTGGCTCAGAAACCATTTAACAGCACTAAGATGCTGATCTACCTTGTTGTATTAACGTTCAAACCATCATTTATCTCTTCTTAAATGCTTAACAATAAAATAGTTCATCGTGTTTAACAGTCACACATTTTTTAAGGATAGAGAAGGGAAAGAATGAAGTACCAACGGAAGTGAAAAATACAGAGAAACATGAACCAAGCTCCTTAGATCTCCCCCTATGCAATACATATACACATAACATTTAATAATGTGTATTCATACACAGCATAGGTATCATGAGGTCTGGTTGGGTCCATATCACCTAACTTTAAGTGTATAAATTTATCTGTGGTTCAACTGTAAGCCCTATGCTGCCTTTATAGTGGATGTAGAGAATTAGACCTCTAGAAAGTGACTTATTTTAGGATGAGATGGAAGCTGCTTTAAATTGCTCTTTTTGTTTCCATTGGCCATAAGAGGAGCTTAGGCTAAGTAGCTGTGATTCCACAATTTAACTTCCAGGTACCTAATTAGGGCAGGTGAATCAAAGTCTGGATGTCTATTGTTTGCTCTGGCTTCGTGAGCATGAACAAGTCACTTAATTTTCTTTATGTAATGTATAGCCTGGTGTATAATCATTCTCTTTGTATTATTCCATCAACAATATTAATATTATCCCCTCTAAATCATTTATGTTATATGTATATATTTATGCATATATATATATTTGTAAATAAAAAGGGAAGGAAACAGTAGGACAAGATGCATTGGAAGAAAACAAGATTTATGTCTATATGCAGAAGAGGGCCTATATAAATGCTTTTTGTGACAGGGTATAGTGGGGCTGAAAATATAAAGGCCATTTCAAAGGATTTGTCTATGCTGTGGAGTTTGAAAGAGTGCAAGAGGTACATACACTAGGTCCGGTCCAGGAGCAGGTACATCCCACAGCC
>NW_009714891.1:16459-51430 GCF_000703405.1 Apaloderma vittatum
GGTGCCACGGGGGGCTGATGGAGGGGCCATGCCCTGCCCTGCCTCCCTCACAACCCCACAACCCCAATTGTCTGCTTTGGTCATTAGTCCTTTGAAGAAATCTTTGAAACATGGAGATATTCCTATAGTGGTGACCAGCAAAATTCTGCCTCTTTACACAATTTCAGTTTTACTGCAGCTGTAGATGTCGCGTACTTGTGAAAGGAGTCTGTATTAAAATTTGCCACAAGTAAAAGATACAGGTATGTTAAAATTCACTCAAAACGAATTTTTAATTAGTTCTGCCCTTGTCATACATTTTAATTAATATATTTATATTAATATATATTATATTAATATGTTATTTTACAATTTACAATATAACTTTGTCCTTTCTGCACATTAGGGAGGAGAATTGAAATGCTATTGGGTTTTTTGTTTTATATTGGTTTTTTTGTTGGTTTTGTTTTTGTTGTCTTTTTTCTTTTATTTCTTTTGTTTCTTTTGTTTTTATGTTTTTTTAAAATGCAGCTGTATTTTTCTCCTTGCTGTCTCAGTTCCAGTATGAGAAATGCTAGAAGCAGCGAGGAAATAAGACTATGATCTCACTTCTCCTATTGTACCACCTTCAAGATCATTGGAATTACTCCTGCTTTACTGGAACTGGTTTCTGTGAGGTTAGTGTCAGGCTTCACTGCTTTGTTTTATGCTGTCATTTTTAAAAGAGATTTTAACTTCACACTGTTTTATTTCTGCTGTCTCCCCATTTGTTTGTTCATCTTTCAATCTACTGCTTAAAAGATTTGACTGGAGTGGGAAGAGAAAAAATTACAAGCAGCACACGAGCTGCTCATGTTCTACTAAGAAAGAAAAAAAACAAGATTTTTTTTAACAAAGTAACTGTTACAAAACATATTTTTTCTTTTTCCTGTTAGCAATGCGTAATTTTTTCTGTTAGTAGATAATACTGCTGCATTTATTCTTTGATTGTAACAATGTCACATTCATAAGACAAGGTCATTTAACCTATGTTTAGTAGGCAAACACATAAAGCTGCAAGATAGCATGTAATGCAAACTATTTTCAAATTGGGTTCGGGAATTAGAATGACAGAATGAATGAACTCCAGATTTGAAGAGCAAACATTTAGTGTGGCGTGTTCAGCATTGGCCAACTTGATTAGATTAAACGCCATATTTTCATGCAAGGTGTAAATATTGAACTATAGCTCTACGCTGTTGATCAAAGCTGTTTGCTTGGTTGAGATGATTAAATAAGGGTTAATAAATATAACCTCTGTTAAATCTTCTATGACCAAATTTATCTCTCAGCTTCACCTACCGTAGAATTAATAACTAAAACTGACAATTGTGAGCCGGAACATTTAGGCACAATATCTCTTGAGCGGAGTGTTTGTGCTCAGAGAGAGAGGTGGAACTGATTGACAGTCACAGCAAATGAACTGGTTCTCATTTGCTCTTCTGGACAGAGAAAGGAGCAAGGACATTCTGACCATCTCATTCATGGTATGCCAAAATGTGAAATGATGATTGCTAGTAGTTGTGTGGCATCTTCTGCTACTGATGTGTTGTATAAAGAGGTAGAGGATATTGGCAGATAGATTGGTGTCTTTGATCAAGTAGAACATGAGGAAGGAGGATTCCACCTTTTCCAAAGACCTCATGAGGATTAAGGCATGAGAAGGAGGCGAATTACCCACATGACAGTATGCATGAGTCAGGCACAATGCCAACCAGCACTAATGGGCTGCGATTTCCTTCTGTGATTATGGAGGAAGTTTCAGTTGACAAATAAACTTAAATTACACTGTGTGTCACACGGAATGATGGGTTTATCTTTACAGATTCTGAGGCTATTTGACCTTAGCTGGAAAAGTTGACTACGTCTCACTAAGGAAGATCTGTTTAGAGCGCTTTCTTATTCTTGAGGTCCATAATTAGGGCAATTTAATTTGTCTCATTTAGCAGACAATAAACATTAACAGGCAGGGAATGATGAAGCTGAAAGCTCACATTCAGTGTACCCAGCTACCTTTCTGCTCTGTGCCCAGCTATGTTCCTTGAGCTCATGCTGTGATCATTTTGGCCCTCTTTGCCTTCAACATACAAAATCAGACTTCTGGAACTTCTGTTTACCTATCAGCAGGCTTTAAAGAGCCCTTTTCATCTTTATTTTAGAGTTTGGAAATCTAATCATACTCTACTAATCTTGACAGAATTTATCATAAGACAAATAATGACATTAGAATGATGGATGGACTGTATCAAAGAAGATGATGAGCAAGTGCATACTAGTGCTGCCTGAGACAGGCAAAGATGGAGCATACTGCATGGCAGCTCAGCCCCAGATTACAGGAAAAAATAAAGAAGATGAATTACACAGGAAAACTGCCTATTCAGAATTTTACAAAGTTTGTTTTAGAATTTTCATTTCACTCCTTCAAGTGGTGTCTGGTACTAAATCCAAATTTTCTAAAAAGTTACGTGAAAGCTATTTTTCATCACTGAGGAGAGAACAAATAAAATAATCCAAGAGGGTTTGCTTTATCCAAAAAAATCTTCAAAGATCCTCTAGAAGTATTAAAAATTGGATTGCTATACTAGCACAATTTAAAGATATAAATTTTCCTTGTTGTTCATGCAAGGCGTTTTTGTGGAATAATTCTGAATGTTTGAAACCTACAAAAACTAAACAAATAAAATATTTTAAATCTTAAAAAACAGCAAATAAAAAATCCTGCCTGGCAAGTAAGGAAGACTTGAGAAAAAATCAGAAGAATGCAGCAAAAATATCAACAGATTTTTGCTCAAGTCATGTTGGAAACATGTGATGTTAGACCCTGCTATGAAAAGCATAGTAAAGTATAATGGTGCAGACTGTAAACATCTAGTAAACAAATGAGTTAGCTGTGTAATGTTATCTCATGATGTTTCGAAAATGTATGAAAATAGCCTTATAGACAGGAGTTGTGCAAACATTTTAACTAGCAAGAACTCCTCCAATTGCACCTACAGTGCAGCCTCAGTGCACTTCTTTTTCCATCATGTATCTGTTGCTCCAATTTGCACGTGCTGCCCTGGTGTGTTTTGGTGCCAGGGTTCATGCTGGCATGTGTGTTGTCACCCTTAGTGCTGGAGGGGATGACGCTTAGGAAGATGTTACTAACAGTGAGAAAGTTTTCCTGAATGGTTGCAGAAAACACAGTATTGGTTTAATAAATGTGGATTGTTTCCTATTTGATAAACCAAAGATGACTGAAATATATAGAAAAATATAGACTGAGGTACTTCTAACTCAATCTCTATGAAAGGATTAAAAATTGCTCCGTCACACATAAGAATTTCTGAGACCCAGCCCTGGATAAAGGCGCGAGGAGAGAATCTGTGAAAAAGATACCCTGCTACTCATCGCAAAACTCTTCTTAAGACTTAAAAAATCGTCTGAGTTTGAAAAGTAATGTATTATATCCTTACTCAAAGGATCTCCTAAGACAGAAAAAATCCAGAATATCAGCCTCTTCCTGCAAATATTAGACATTCTGGCTTTACCTGCAAATGGTATTAGAGCAGTTATTATGACCAATAATTTCTATGGTCTCAGATATAAATATAGTTTATTATATGGGAAAAGCAGAGCGACTATGAGATGAGTTCTGTTATTATAGCGAGCTGCTGCCTACATCCTGCTGTTGTCTTTGATGATGTTGAAGGCAATGGTAGGGATATGTTTCTTTGCCCTTTCAAGCTGAGTTTGGGTTATAAACCTTACACATCACAAGTAGAAAATATTGATTGGGTTTTTTAGACAGGAGAATATATTCCATGTCTTGTATCTCTTTTCTGCATGAAATCCTGTTTGGAATGTTGTCTGTGCACGTGCTGTGTGATTCAGCTGCGACAGGTCTGTAAAGGAGAGAGGGAAAGATGAGGCACAAAGGTTTAATGGCTCTGTGGGAACTCAGCAGCTTGTTAAGGCAACCATGTGTGGCGTGGGCAAGAAAAGCCAGTCAGGCACAGCACACAGCATGCGTTGTAAAGCCAGAATTTTGATTAGAAAAATCTGGCATCCAGGACATGGCGTATTCCCAGAAAGACAAACAATTACAACGCAAAACCCCTGCAACAAAAGCTTTCTTTCCTGCAGCCAAGACAGCCTGCTTAGGTTTTGACAAATGAACCAGCCTACGCTGGCCTGAGCCTGCACAGGGAAGACGACAGTGATACTGCAGTGAGAGTTGGGGCTGGGATCCTGGAGCCGAAAAGGGACAAGAAGGGGCAATAGGAAAAGTCAGGTAGCTAAGTTAAGAGAATGCACTCAGAGCAGCCCGCACAACAACCAAGTTGTGTGACTTCTGCTATGGTGACAGCAAAACTGTTTGAGAGAGATACTACCACTCTCATGCTCACAAACAAGATACAAGTTTAGAAAGATAGAATTGCCCAGATTGGAAAAATCCTTTAAGACCATTGAGCCCAATCATAGAACTAATGGTACTTTTGATCCACCCTAAACTACATCAATGAATGCGACAAAAGATCAAGATTGAGTAATCAAGATTTGTGTTAATTAAAAAAAAAAAAGGACGGAAGAGCCAAAAAAAATACTCAACATAACTAAAGTTCTTTAGGTTTTAGGAAGTTTTTGTAAGATATTTTATCACAAAATAACAAGTTGCAGAATGGCACAGTATTTCTGTATGCATAAGAAGGAAATATCAAAGAAATAGCAAGAGGAAATATCCTTTCTTGTAATTCTTTTTAAAAAGGAGGATAGTGATTACATTTACAAAAGAGCTGTTTTCAGTGCACGCAAATTCAAAAGGACAGGAGGAAAGTCTTAACAGTGAGTCTGTGTTATTTTAATGAAATGCAAATGACTATTTTTAACATTTGCACCTAGTAATTCAGAGGGTGTTTTCTTTGATGAGACCTTCAGGGCAGCTTCACAGGAAAGGTGGACTATTTCTGTCACACAGGAAAACTTCATCTGCACTTCATTCGCTGAAAAATATAGACATGAAAAACTATCCTCAGTCAAAGGAAGGAAGATAAAAGATTTAGATAATGGGACTAAAGCTTGTGGGTTTCCAGAGAGACTAGGTTCTTTATGAAAAGGATTGCAGTTAATTCCTCCAGGCATAGTTCATATACCTGGCAAGGCAGCCAAACATAGTGGGTGCCTAAGCATAAATGAAACTGCAAGTGGACTTGATACAGACACTCACACGGCCACACAGAAACACACATGACTACTAGTGATAAACAAACTATACAAATATTGTTTATATATATATTGTAACAATGTGCTATTTTTAGCAGTTTTTTGTCAAATTCTGAGAGTGGTTCAAATCCGTCATAAAAGGTTAACATTATCGGTATAAGCTTCCTAATTCAGAGCAGGATATGTTGTGTATTCACTGCCTAAATTCAAAATTAACATTATGACTTTGTGTTCATGCAGAAATTTAACCCAAGGTAACAGGATCTGTGAAAGCACAGGTTTTCAGAAACCATGAGAAGTCTTCTCACGACTCTTCCTTTCCAAGCGATCATGCAGGCAAAGTTCACCAGGATTGAATCATTTGTGGATCCTACTATTTGGCACTGCTGATGCTGTCAGTGGACCCAGTCTGACTCTGTATACCCTTACATAGGAGAGTCCTGCTCTAGATGTTCCTGACCTGTTCCCCACTTTTAGGTACTTTGGAGGCTGCTACTGCCCTGCTTTCTTAGGGCTTTTACCTGTGACAAAGTGGAATCTCCCTCCACTCTAGGTATGTTTGAATGACTTTCAAAGTAGGAAATAAAAATCAGTTTTATTCTAGAAAAGCAAAGCATTCAGGGTTTTTTTATGCCTTGATACAAATTTTACGACTACACCTGGCAGGGAGACCTTGTTTGATGGTCCTTAATGCAGAGTGCCTCTGAGGAATCCTTCAGTGCTGGAAGCCATGGAGCCAATGCATCTGCTGGTTCATCCACAGTGAAAATGAGATATTCTTGAATAGGTGTCTTGCTCACAGCTGGGGCTACCAGCATTTTACTACATCTTTCCCTCCACAATAATACCTTTCTATTTTATACTTTTAATTCAGAGACCTGCATTATTGCGACTTTGATTAGAACTGCACATTTGTGAGACTGAAGATGAAAGATCTGGGAGGATTGTGTGTGGCTTTTTCAATAAGTAAAAAGTCTTTGATGTGTGGACTCTTCCTTCGAAGTTTTCCTTTCTGTCTGTGCAGTAAACTGAATTACAGTGTAACCTCACTCCTCTGCCTTCCAAGAAGGTGTGATATGCACCTCTGGCTTTCTTCGTAGCTTGAGTCTAGCTTAGAATTATAAGCAGCTGTTCTAGAGCATTTCTAATACAGTCAGATACTTTTTACTTAATCTCTACAGAAGGCAGGAATGGTATACGAAAAAGCAGGTGACAAATTTGACATTTAGAATGATTTTTCCAAATCAGATCACTTGTTTGCCTTTTGTTGGCTTGGGGTATTCTGACTGTCATGGGCCAGCTGAAGAGATAAGCAAATATCTGACTTGTCACTGGAAAAAAAAAAGGACTTAGATAACAGATATAACAGATAGTATCGTATTTTATTATTAAAGTAGAAGGAGCATAATTTGAATCAATTCCATACTGTTGTCACCTTTATTCTATATATGACATTTATCATCACAAAAAAAAATTAAAATTATAAAAAAAATACTACATATTTAATGGAATAAAAATTTACTAAGTGATGATTTTTTAGTTATATTGTAAACTTTTCATATAATTTGTTCTTCACTTTATTCACACTTTATCAATAATTTAGGAGAAAACATTAAAATAGCTTGCATAAACAAGTATATAACAAATATATAACAAAATGTAAGCAAATAAGAACAAAATTCATATTGATGTCAATGGTATAGGGAGATTTGGTGTTGGGGATAGTAACCTTGAAAGGAATTGCAAATCATTCATCCTGCCTAACTGCAGGGGATTAGGGATGGTGCTCTCCTGTGATTGTTTTCAGCTTTGAATATCTGATTCTTCAGAACTGCATGATTATACAGAAAGAACTCCCAGTTCAACACTGTACCAATGAGATATAATAAATTCTTCGAATAATTTAAATACTTGAATACAATATAAAGTAATATTACAATATTATAATAGTGTTCAAAGATAAACAATGCAAAAAAAGGTATTGATAACATTAAGAAGTTTTGAATAAGCATGAAAACTATCACAGCATTGTGAAACATGCTTTTTGGTAAAAAATGCATTGGCCAATACGGATATTTTAGAGTCGACTATCACTTGAATATTTTGAACGAGGACACACTTTGGAATACATCCTTAAAAAGTTTTATATTTCTTGCAGTTTATTGGTTATCTACAGTTTTATGCTATGCTCATATATCAGTATTTCTTCCATAGCAGATGTCAAAATCTTAGAACATAGGTATATATATATACGCTTTACTATAAGAGTTAGGCAGTCAAATGTCTTGAATTCTCTCTTACTCTGAAGAGTGAATCTGGCTCTGTTGAAGTCAATGTTAACTTCGTCTTTGACTTTAGTGGAATCGGGATTCTCTTCCTTTCTCTGAAAGTAGCATTTGAATGAGTTAGAGTAATCATACTTTTTATTAGCTCCTTGTGCACTTGCACTGACTACGAATTTGACAACCTTTTAACAGGCCTGCTAGCTCATATACTTCCTGTAATGTTGGGTCTGAGGTTGGGTTTAGTGGGTTTTTTTAATGAGTTCTTTAACAAATGAAGACCAATCAACACATGCATATCTCAAGCTTACACCTTCATGGGTTTGGTGATAATGTCTATTTACACCAACCCCTTTTATCAGCTGCTTATACCCAGCTCCACCAAGATCTTGAAAAGAAGGTTTACACAACAGTACAATGAGTCAGAGAAGGTCACTGGTCTAAGAAATGCATATTCTGTTTTTTTCCAGCACAAGTAGAATCCAGAACAAGCAGATGCAGAGTGAGAGTTACATAACCAGTGTTATTTCCAACTGTACACTCTCGCCTTTAAGATACTCAGAATGATATCTGTTTTTTTGTTAGAGGGAGACTCAGACTTTTAAGAAAAAGGAAAAATGTGAGGCTGAGTTTAATGGCAGGGAAAAATGGTGGCCTGGATCCAGGTCAAGAAGTAGGACATACATTGAATGAATATATATCAGCATATGTGGGATTTCTTAGGTTTGAAGAAACACATTTGGAAAAAAAACAAACTCTGTTCAAAGGCATAAGCATTTGAAAGAAAATGAAGAGAGAGGTGCACAGAACAGCAGAACAACTTTTAGGGAACAAGAGGTTGAAAGCAGATGCAAATATCTCTTTATGATTATTTTTCAAAGAGAACTGGCTTCAGAATTCTGTTATTCAACTCTGAACCTGAGCACTTTCTACCTAAATAATAGATACAAGAAAATAGCCACTGTGGAAACCGGTTAGTATCCTGAGTATCAGATCACTTAGACATCGGGGTCTGCCGATGCTGTGCGAGAACTCTGTAGAGGACTCCCTAGGGATTGGCAGGCATTTTTTTTTATCATCCTGGTTTAATGACATTATGCAAATGAAAAGCTTTCCTATCTAACAAGGTATGAAATAAAATGGAGATGTTGAGCTTTGCTGTCTTCTTATCCAGCAGTAACTCCTGGTCAGTTCAGTCATATTCATTCCATTTCTTATATTCAGGATGGGGTTGAAATACTTAAAGTTTAGAAATCCATACGCTTTAGGACACAAGAGGAAAAATGGAAAAGGAAATGAAAGAATCCTTTCGTTGTCTCTGTGGTATAATTTTGTATGTTAATTCCCTCTTTACCTCTCTCCCCACTTCTTTAAAACACATGATAAGGGCCATTATCAAGCATGAAAAAAGAGTTAAATGGTATATTTGGTACACTATTTTAGCACAATGTTGTGCAGTAACACGTATTTTCTAAATTGCAATGTTATGAATTGCACTCTGCAGCTTATCACAGATTGATTTCATTTGTTATTTTTCCAAGATTCTCTTTTAGAAGAAATAAAATCTTAGAAACATTACCTGTAATTGCTATTTAAGAATTTTAAATTGACACCACACTTCTAGCTGACACAGTTAGTTGATAGAGTAAAACTTCAGTAGATGTAGATGCAATTCCATTGGCTTCACTGGAGCTGAAACAGTGATAACTAGATAAAGATCTGTCTCATAAATCTATAAAATTTCAAATAATTATTTTTATGAACTCTTTAGTGGAGTTTATCTACATGGATTTTTGTCCAAAGAAGTTCTGCTTCTGGTGCTAATTTCTCATATATCTTTTACATAATATGCTCCCGCAAGTCTCCTTGAATAAAGTGATGAAGTGTTTGCCAAAAGGTAAGTCAGTGAAGACAATTTTTAAGGCTGAATAGATGCTATTCTATATAATAAACACTTTAATAAAAATATTTCAATCATTGAAACTATGTGGAGATTCAGAAAAGCAAAGTTATATGTTAACTCAGTGATAGTGCAGTTTTTTTCTCAAGTTTTAGGACAAATGCTTTTCTTATTTACCCCAGCCCGATGCGGCTGTTTGTGCCATCATAGAATCATAGAATGGCCTAGGCTGGAAGGGATGTTAGAGATCATCTAGTCCAACCTCCCTGTCGTGGGCAGGGACACCACCTCTTGACTAGACCTGGCAACACATGGGTACCGAGCGGGAATCGAACCCGCGACCTCAGTGTTGTCATTGTTGTCAGCACCACGCTCAAACCACTGAGCTAACTGGCCCCCTAGTAAAGCATTAAAAGGATGGTCTGGAGAAAAATGGCAACAGAATGAGTTTGCTGCCTTTCAGAGGGCTTGCAGGGACCAGTGCAGATTGTAGCCTTGTAGCCCAGTTAATACAATGATGTCAGTGTCTGTAGCTGGAATGGACATAACGACAGAGAAAGGAGCAGATATTTGAATGTTTGTGTACACCTGAGTTTAATTGTATGAATTTTGAACTGTAAGCATTCATATCATTGTTAGTGGATGACAATTAATAAATTATTTAGACTAAGACTAGCAAGATTAGACTAACAATAAATTCTTAGCTTTGTATTCAAGTTCTGGAAGAATCCACAGTTGTGAAAACTGATTGAAAGCAGCACCTTTCTCCAAAGCTGAGGACGTTATTACCTGCTGAGTGTGACCTCCTTTTTTGACATGTCCTAGTGTTAATTTCAGGCCATCCATCGACTCACTGACCTTTGAGAGTCACGTGTGGAAAATGGGCAGGCAGAAGCAGGTTGTAGGCAGAGCCCTGACGCCCAGTCTGCTGTGGGATCCCAGCAGGCAGCAACACCCAGTAGCTCTGAGCACAGCAACCCACATTCCTTCCCTTGAGAGTCTAATCCTGAACTAAGTATGCAATTAACTAATGGGCATGTTAGTAAACGTTTGGGTATGGCTTTTGGCATGCAAATATAGAAAATGCGTATTTGTGTGTTTTGATACATTTTACGGCATGTGTGTATATGTGCTTGCATGCCTTAATGATTCGATCCAGAGTCAGCTGTGCTACATCACAGTGATAACATTGAAATACCTCAGGAAATAGCAGGAGGTTTCCAATTCAAACTAAATTACAATTATAAGCCTGCTATGATCTTCGTGGAGCTTGGGCTGCTTTATTAAGTACCCACTTAAACTTACACCAGGCTAATAATATATTTGCTCAGCTTGAGATTCTCCACAATGAGGAAAAAAAGTATTATAAAAATCTTTGTTTTAAGTTATTGTAACAATTTTCTGAAACTGCTGGAATCTCACAGGTATGATCCAGAATAAATTACTAGGGCTGCCACTGCTAATAATACACTGGAAATGCTCGTAAATATAGATTTAATTTAGGGTCTCTGTTGGCTGCTACACAATTTTAATTCTTTGGGTTAAAAAGAAGGACTAAATTCCATAGTGTTACTGAGAAGAGATGTTTGAGCACCCTCTTCCGTGTTCATTAGGACTAATCCATGGGAAGTAATAAAATGCTGTCACTGGGTTGACAGAGATGGGAAGGGCTGTCATAGTCTGATGTGATAGAGCTTCATGTGTTGGGCAATGTACTGTACCGGACAGCTACCAATGAAAAACATCATCAGTTCCTACTTTTTGTTGGCCAGCCAGAGTTCAGGAATGAAGAGACCCTGATCCTGTCTGTCTGCAGCGTCTAACGAAGTCTAGTGTCCCCTCACAGCTGACTGTGCTCGACTCTGTGCGGCAATGGACAATTTCCATGTTTTTTTCCCCAGAAACACATTTGGTGAGATGAATTTTAAAGACAGTTTGTTTCTAAATCTCATCATTCAGGCAGAAAAACCCAAAACCCTAAAGGAAGATACTATACTACTCTACAGACTAAAGTACTAGTTGGCACATATGCATGTTCTAGTTAATAATTTTAAAATATCACAATTTTTAAAGTCAAACTCTTCATTTTAAACTTGAATACTCTGTGTCACTTTCTTTCTGCTGTGCTAAGCAAGTAGGCTCCGCTGGTCCATGAAATAACACAAAGGAAACAAATGAGGATAGAAATGTAGAAACACGTTTTAAAATGAAGCCTCTGTCAGGGAAATGTGTCTCTTCTGTTTACCATTAATGACGCAAACAATGCAAGATCAAAGAATGCCTGGAGGCTGTCACCAGTAATCAGCTACTTGATATCAGCTGATAAGGTAACTTGCACTACGAAACAAATTAATATCATGTTACGCATGTATATATTTGGAAATTAATATCACAGGAATAGATTGCAAATAACTACTGATTTCACTTTCTTCCTTTATTTAATGGCAGCAGTATCAAGAAGGGATTAATACACACCTGTACTGCATTGTGGCAAGATACTAACAAGCTGATTACTCATTTGGGTTGGCCAGATGAAGCATCACTAAATACCACTGGAAAGGTAACTTTTCCTCCTGACAATCTACTGTTTTGAATTGTTCACGTAATGAACTTCTGGAAGCATCAAACTGTGCTGTGCTTAAGCTTTACATTTTCCATCTGTAACTGACTTTGAGAAGAGTTACTACCTCCTTACTAACAAATATGTTAGAAAATATTATACACTGTGTGTTACTTGGACTTTGATGCTTTACAATGGAAAATGTCATGAAACACGTGAAAACTAAAGCAGCCTAGTTAACTTGATAGTTATACATTGAACATGGCATGGTGGATTATCATGCAAGTCCTCTACCTGTTCTGTTATCCCACTTGACACTAAAAAGAGCCATATATTCTAGATTGTGAGTCTCACAATAGATAACTTTGTATTAACTTGCTTCTTGGAGAACTTTTGAATGAGCATTGTTTGCAATGTCCACCAATGAGCTCCTAATTGCCTCATGTTGTGATTTCATCCTTATTTTATCTAATTCCATCTCTTGGTCACGTAAGTCATGAACTCATGAAACAAAAGTCATTAAGTGCTCTTAGTGTGTAAGTAAATAGATACTAGATTTATTAAGATAATTTATTTTGCATCATAAGATCACTGTACAGAAAATAAACACTGCAGAGGAGAGAACTCAGGTCTGTGTTCTCCTAGCTTGTGAACCAGCTGCTGGGCTAAATGTCAGGATTTCCCTAAGATGTTTTATAACATCTTTTAGCACAACTGACAGTTATATGAAAGCACTTAGTGCTGTCCTCGATGCCCCTATTTCTATTTCTGTTAGTTTCAGGAAATCATCATATCATAATATAATTCAGACTAGAAGGGATCTCAAGTAGTCTCCTGACCAGCCCACTACTCAAAGCAGATTCCTCAAGGCTTTATCCAGTCTGGGCTTGAAAACCACCAGGAACGAGATAGTGCTGCCTCACTGGGCAGCTTGTCCCACAGTCTAACCATCTTCACATGGAAATCTTATTTCCTTTATTCCTTTCATGTCACTTCATTTCCTCACAATTTTTTTTCTGCAAACCGAAATGCTGTATTTTTTCAGGGCCAAAAATACTGTAACAGAATGGGACAATAAAAGCATCCAAACTACTATTACTTAGATGAATGGCAGTGCATAAAATCCCGACATTAAGGTTGAAATGCTGTGAAAATATTTTTATGCATTTCAACAAATTCAAATATGTTGACCTGAACCAAACAACCCAATACAGGGTACATCCATGGTTTATGGAAAGTTGTTTTTGCGGCTGAATTTGAACGCAATATTTCCTTTAATTTTAGACAGCTTTGACAAAAACGTGTACATTTCTGTTGCAGAGTCAACTGCTTCTGAGCCATCTCCTTTGGACTGGGCATTTAGGAAAAATGTTGGAAATATTCTTAGTTAAAAACACTTTGTCTCTTCAGACCCAGTCAGTGGGTTGAAAATACAAACAGTTGGAAAATACAGTGTGGCAGTAAGTTGGATTACTGGAGTCTCATTTTATTCAATCTGATTTTTTTTTTGATATGACACAACCTTAATTTAAAATATTTCTAAGTTTCTTAACTCTTTTCTGTGATATTAGATTGCCTTTTAATCTGCAGTAGTACAGAAGCAAAACACCACCTTCTAACCAAACCAAGAAAATAATCCTTCACCCTGAAATGAGCTTAATTTTAAGAAATATAATAATTTATTGATTGTTCCATTTTTGAGGAGATATAATCAATGGATGTCATTTTGCAGAAAAGGTACAAGCCTTTTTTTTGTACGCAATGTATTTAGTTGCAATCCATTGAAAACCATCTCAGGAAGCCAGTATTTCAAGTATTGTGCAGCACATAATCATTATTTTAAAAGGGATTCATCATACTGCTTGGATGAAAAATTCACACTGAACAGACAGTATTTAATGAGTAAATCAATAATGTTCATTTCAGGAGAAAATTAGGTATGGAATATAGCTAGGGAAGATGATAAACCAAGATCAAATACTAAACCTCAGAACTGATGACCCATTAGGCATAATGCAATTCACTGCAGTATCAAGCTGAAGTATATTAGGAAACTTCATAAAATTTGCAGTGTAAATGCAAATTCAATCTAATTTGTCATATGATTAAAACACAGAGAGAAAGGAATTCTACCAAAGTGTAAAATTAATTCAGCAGAGTTACACTGGATAAGAAGAATAAGCATAAAGCATTAGTATTATTGATAAACTGCTCTGGAAACATGGACTACTAGTAAGAGAGAAATACACAGGTCTGCTCTCAAACACTGTCTGGTTGTTTAAAGACACATTTGGTATGATTCAGCTTAGAAATACACTTTTGTTGAAAACACCAGCTTTTTAGGTAAGTGCTTGGTGTTTTCTCATCTGCACTGCAGGAAATAACCCTTAAAGCAGTGTGCGTTGGGAAAGTGGGAGAAGGAGGTTTCATTTCACATGGGATTCCTCCCAGATATCCCAACCTGCAAAAAGCCTACCACCTCCCTGAACAACAACAAAAAAATCCATAGAGTAAAAGCATGAAACTTACTGCATACTTTACTTTAATCCCATTAAAATCATTGGGTAACAGGGGCAATTTCACATGAGCAAGAAGCTGTTTCCTTTCTTCAAGCCACAAAGACTTGTCCTTGCGGGAGAAATATCAAAAGCACAGCTTGACTGTGCAGGGCATGAGAGAGAGAAGTGACTGTTAGACTTTCCTGTGCACACTTCATGTACCTTTCACCTGATTTCTTAAATAGCTTCAAGCAGATCTCATTTTAGCCTATAACTGCTAGTAAATACGCTTCCTTTGTACTATCATGCTAAGAGATATAATTATGAAAATCTCTGGTTGAGAAAAAAGCCCCACAATCGATACACTGGTAGGGAATAATTTCTGAGTGCTTGGAAATTTGTACAATAGTAACCTCCAAAAATACAGAAATATGTTGACATGTCTTGTGGAGAACATGATGAACACTGCCCACATAACTCTTAAAAATAAAATGTTATATAAATCACACTTTGTACATGGTAGTACTACCCTACTCCTGCTTGATGCACAAGGATTCAGTTGGAGTATACCTGTGACTGTTAGTGAAGAATTTAAGATATTTATGAGAATTTAATTTTTGGAGCATCTGCATTTTACTTACCTTAGCACAAATATGTAGGTGTCCCAGCTATGATCATTGACTCATTTATGATTTTTCTGTTTCCATTACTATTCCTAAGGTGTTATCCATAAAGATAAGATACATGCAGGGATATCATTCTTTGCCATACTTGAGTATTCACGTGCTTGGCTCTTCATGTCATTTACCCCCAAAACCTTGACAGTAATAACTTTTTGTCTCATTGCCCTGTGATCTGGGACAAGTCAGACAACAGCTTTAATAAAAGGATGCTTTAGACTGGACGCATTTTCAGAGACATGGACTGAGATACATTAAAAAGACAAAGAGGAGAGGAATGCTGTCACATTAGGGAATTAGGTGTGAGAAACGGTTGACTTCTCTTTCATACAAACTCCTTGGGTTGGACCTAGGGAATGAAGGAAAGGTAATATAGTCCTAGCTTCACATCTTATAGCTGGAAGTCAAATCCTGGCTGTGGACACAAGTTCTCAAGGATTAAAGTCCTTGTTGGTAGCATGACTTCCTTTTTAGAGAAGGTAAAACCTCCAGTTAATCAGAGAAGTGTGATATGTGTGGTCAGGCTGGGGTATCAAGCCAAGCCACGGTTGGGAAGGATGAAGAAAGGATTGGTTCCCTATTAGCTCATTTGCAATTAAAACAGTAGCCCTTGAATGTTAAAGAATAATTATGGGGTTTGTCTGTTGTCTCTTATGAAATACAAAACCTGTGACAGGATCAAAAGAGAGGTTGCAAAATTCCCAGTGTAATTGAATGAGCTGGTGGGAAGCAAAACATACAGGATAAAACTATTTACTTTTCTGTATATATTAGAGCTGTATGAAACATATATAAACAAATAAAATAACAAATATTTTTTTCGTATTCACCAGAGATTCAGTTTATATGTGTTCTCCTATCATCAGTTTTAGCTCCAAGCTAATCTGGTTATTGCAGCTTTGTGTAAAGTATTACATTTTCTATTTTGGCAAGCCCCAAATGATCTTTCTGATATTATTTACACATAAATATGTTTTTATTTGAAGAAGCTTGAAATAAACTGTGCTTTTTTCTTTTTTCAGGATGTAATACTATGCCAATAAATTTGACAGAAAAAAAAATAATGAAAATATGGATCTTGAGTGACAACGCAAATTTCACACAATAAATAGCAAGTTTTATCTATATGTAATGCTACAGGAGTCTCCTGGTAATTTTTCTAAATATTAATTATTGTAGTAATTTCTCATCTGCAGAAGTCATGAGGTGATAGACAACCTATAGCTATACTGTAGCACCACGACAGGGGAGCCTGAAAGGATTAATTGCAGTATATTATATAGGCAATGGCGTCTTTATCTATTGTAGAAAATTGTAAACATATTTATAGTTGGATTTTTTTTCCTTTTTAAGTGTAATTTTATGACTTGTGTGGGTTCTCTGCAAAATACAAAGAAAAATACCTTTGTTTTGTAAAATAGGCTTTTAAGTCTTCTAACCTGTAAGCTCCCTTTACTCTGATTACTGTGAGGGAATTATCTTTTTATATCCATTATTCAATTTTACGTTCTTTGTTTTTGATTTATTGGAGTGACCAATAGGAATTTAATTCATATTTTTCAAGCTTACTCTTTCACTCATTCTTAGCAAAAGCAAATTATGAACTAATACTTTTCCGTTCCTCGAAATCAACACCTTTCTGTATAGTATCCTTCTCTTTTGGAAGTTAAACTCTGAGTGATCACTTTGTCTGTCTTCCCATCTCAAAACATTAACTCAGTTCCACTACAATAGATGGCAAATTTCAATCAAGCTTAACAGAAGAATTGGAAAGTTCAAGAATTTTTTTTTTTTGGACAAATTTCAAGGATCTCATTTAATCTGTTTCTCCTCTGAAGAAATACTGGATGGTTTATTCACATTTTTTCTCACATCTCCAGGTATTGCTCTGAAGACATGCTTTTTTTGTTTGTAGGTATTTTTTTATTAAGCTGGCTTCCTACAGAAACGAAGTTTACCTAATCATTCCATGTTTCTGTTTATCCTCTGCTAATGCTTTCTAAGCTGCATCTCGTGCCATGACTTCAGATGTTAGTTGTGCTTGATGTAAGCACTCAGCTCTGCTTTTTGTTATAACCTCAGCATATCCTTTTGTATGGTTGCAAGAGTTCAAGATGTCCTAGGAAAATGTTTATCTGAAGGCAGCTAAGCCATGAATGTGGGTGAAGAGGAAAACAGAATATGCATGATAGGAATATGGAATATATGTATTCATCCTGGTGTGCAACCATAAAAGGTCACAGTCAGAAACAAAAGGGTTTTTTCACTCAAAAATTACATTAAACTCTTCTGAAAATATTTGTTTCACAATGTTCATGCTTTTTTATGGTATTTTAAAAGGTCTTACTTTTGACATCATACTGACAATGTGAAACTAAGGGCTGAACTCTCAAACTTAGCTTTTTGCAGCTGTTGTAAATATCAGTGACACTCTGTGACACAGAAAACTGAGGGACAGGAAGCTTAATCACCTTAGTGAATTGTTTGGAGAAGTCTGAAAACATTTTTCTCAAACACAGGGTCCAACTCAGACGTCTCTCAGGAGCCTCTGCTGCTGAATATGAATATTCATCATACATGGTAAGAGGAGTCCTCATTTGTCACATACAGTAAGAGTTAGCAAGTCAGATTACTTAAGAACATTTTCTCTTTCATCTTTCTGTTCTTCTTGGTGTAACTTTTTAAATTAAAATTAAAAATAGTAGCAGCCCAATGAGGGGTTTGCTGGTTTTTGGTTGGAGGTTTCTTATGTTTAACATATTGACCTTTCTTAAGAGTGAAAATTTCCTTAAAAGCAAGTGGAACGTGAGAACAGTACCTGTCATTCATGGTTACCATCTTTTTTCATTTCTGTAATTGAATGAATATAAATCTATATTTTTTTTTTTCCTTTGATTTATAAGAAAGTGAAAGATTTGAAAATTTCATTCAAATAAAGAAGTTACTAAATGCTTTTCAATCTTATTTCTACTTTCTTAAAATGTTTCCATATGTCATTACATCTTCTCTTTTGTCTTCAAATGAACATCTTTCAGAGACCTACTGTGGTCTATCAAACTAGAATTTATGGAAGAGACTAACGGAGTTCTCATTAACAGAGATATTCCTAAAGATAAAAGGGAAGGCAAAATGGCCATTCTGAAATATTTTGTCTGCATTCCCCTTATGCTGGCTATAATCTGGAAATTAGAATACTAGTTTAGGAAGGACAGTATTTTTAATAATTTTCTGTCTTGCATTTATCTCAATACAAGGCATAAATTCATGCACTGTTTTAGCTTTGTAGTGGTAGGAAAATATGCTAAGACTCATAACCTGCATTTTTATTTGCAGAGATAAAATCTTAATGATATAAACAGCATTGAGCGGTCTGTTAGGAGCAGGATATTTCATATCACTCTTCCCATCCCTTTAGTGAGATCCTAATCAATAAACTGTTGAGATCAGTTATAAGGAAAAGTCAGAAATTGAGTTGAATATAAACATATTCCTCATAGTCAAATACACACAGACATCACAAACTTTAATAAATGAAAGACCAAATTAGGGTTTAGTAGCTACACATACAGCCCTCTGCTTCTTATCCCTTTACCTGGCTTGATATGTAGTTGTTGT
Source organism: Apaloderma vittatum (assembly GCF_000703405.1). Lineage (NCBI taxonomy): Eukaryota > Metazoa > Chordata > Aves > Trogoniformes > Trogonidae > Apaloderma > Apaloderma vittatum. The sequence goes on from NW_009714891.1 coordinate 35,215, forward strand.
ATCATGGCTACTTGATGCTTCAAATAAAAAGGTACTGACCTTTTGTACTGCAAATACAGCAAAACCATAAAAAAAAATCCACATAAGTGCAGTTTTAACTATTACTTTTATTGACACCCTCAGCTGATAGAGCATAAATTGTGTGGTAGTCCACTACATTTCTACATGATTCCTCCACGTCAAGAAAGAAAGAACAAAAGAAAGAGTGGAAATGGAATACTGTGCTATTTTCTCCATCTTTTGTCTCTTCCAGATAAAGTAAGCTTTTTTCATTTCCACTGTTCTTACAGCAGAATTTCTAATAAAGACAGTTTCCCTCTTTCTATCCTATTCATTTTTGAGCTTCAATGACACAAGCAGAGTCCCCCAAATCTTCAATAAAGATTAATTTATTGATAAAACTGTGTATTTTTAACAACATTCTGAAACAATTTGTTATTCTTTGTGTAATAACTTTGAAAAATAATGAACTGATTTACTGTAGCTCATATTCTGTCAGAGTCCTATTGTAATTGGGTATTAAATAATGTGCTATTAAAATAATATTTTTTACAGATTTATATGCCTGCTGTTGAAAAGTGTCTCTTAATGCATAATGTCTTCTTATCGGTGCTAAAAGAAGTTAAACAATCTGATTATTTTTTATTTTCTGATTGCTTCCAGAAATTAATTTTAAGCTATGCCATAAGTAAATGGAATATTTATAACTTCTTGCTGGGAGTATGTCTCCCCAGGGTGGATATATGTGAGAATGTGGGAGGAAAAGATGAGGAGATTAAAATAAAGACTTTCCAATAACCTAAAAATGGATAAGTTCATGCACTCTTTTAATTTTCTTCAATCTGTACCTATGTCAAGATTATTCAAAGCTATGAATGCGGACGTGTGGTTTAAAGCATGCTGAGTGATGTGAAATGGCAGATGGGGGAGATGTGCTACAGACACGTGAGGGTGCTGGGCTGGTATTAAGAGGAGCTGTGGATAAAGGTGAAGGAGAGTCTTGGGTCACTGCTTGGGCTCTTTTCCAAGAAGAAGAGGATCTGAATGAAAGCATGAAAAAGAAACTTACTACTCTACTCTACTCTCAAATTTATGTTCTGCCACTTTCTTTTTTATTATTTCAGGTAATTATTAAAAAAACCCAACACAACAAGCAATCAACAACCAAACCCTCTGTGATTCAGTTTCTCATTCTGTAGAACGGGGCAAGTGTTTGCCTCCGTTCTTAATCATCTGTGTCGATAAATTGCTGCTGATACTTAACTGTGGTGATCTCAAGTACAGGATGATATGAGGTATAATTCTGCTTGCTATTATTTAGCAGTAACACAATCCAATTTTAATGGCTTCTTTTCCTTTATCTCTTGCACATTGTAAATTTAATGTTTCACTACTTTTTTGGTAGTATAGATGTGAGAAATACTTCATAAATCATAAATGTGTTCTGAATAGCATTGCTAATCTTTATTCTGCTCCTTGATGGAAACAAATGATTTTTGTACTGATTTTCTCTTCCTGTAACTCCACACAGTCTATCCTGGTTATTAGATAAAATATAAAGATACGTTTGATTATCACAACATGGTGAGGGTGGAGTTAGTATCCTGTACTTCTAAGTACTGTTAAAGTAGAAGGAGAAGTATGTGTTAGTATCATGAAGAACTGAACAAATTGTTACTGGGGAGGGAGAGGTGACCATGCGGTGCCATTGCCATGAGGTAGATATACAGAAGTATTTATTTCTTTAAACCTCCCAGATATTTTTGCCTTAGTAAGGAACAGGATTCTTATAGGAGTTAGTATACTGGATTTCACAGATAGGACTGTCTGATTCCTGTTTCTGATTACTTGTGTGCCAGCACTTGTACTGATACACAAATAAATATCAATTTACAATTTAATCGCACCTTCTCTGTAGCAACTCTTTGGTAATGTGATAATCTTACCACTTAAAAAAGGCAAACACTATTAATAAATGTGTAAGTCTCTAGGACACGTTTTTGTACACATATTGAAGACAGTCTAGTAAGACCTCAAGAGTGCTATTTACAGGAACATAGTTATAGCTCATGGGTGTTTATTGCTCTGCTAGTTGGGAAGAGAGTAGGAAGAAGGGAAGAAGATACAGAAGATAAGAAGTGATGGTTACAAAGCTAGAAAGAATGATAAAGCAGTAAATACCATCAGCTGAGGCATTACAGCGAAAGTATACATACACACAAGGGGACCAAATTTCAAGATTTTTGTGTTGCCTTTTTCAAAACCCCACAACAGAGATGACCTTGTTGCACTTCTAAGAAATGGTCTGAACCGTGTTTTAACCCTTCAGTATGCCAGAATTGGAGAAAGCCCTTGGCCACCTTTGGCTGTCCATGGCCTGTTTGGAGTGTCATGGTTTGTGTGTTCTCCACATCAAATCTGCACTGCTCACCTTGTCCCTGGAGGACCTGGCAAGCACTAAGTCCCTCCAGGTGCCCCAAAGCACAAGCAAGTCAGGGTGAGTCTACTCACTATTTTCTTTGGATTTGCTGTATGTGTAAAAGCAGAACACCTTTAACTTCCCAAATTTACCTGGATTAACACTTAAAGACAAAGAAATAAAATGTTTATCAGGTGAATCTTAACACCAGGCTTTGAACTGCAACAGGAGAAACAAAGTGTTTCAAGCACAAAAGCCCACAACTAGAGCATATACTTGACAGTTTCTATTTAGTCTTACAGAAGAGTTCCCAAAATTCCTCTTGCGTGTCATAACTAAGGCTGTGAGCTTGCGACAGCATTTCTCTCTCTGGGAGATGCACTCCACTCCAGATCACCCTGACATCTCTCTGGTTTCTTCTCCATAATGTGACAATTCACAGAGGGGAAGATTTAAATGTAAGAGTGATCTGTCTCTCACGACTCCCAGGTTCAGTTTCTGGGGTGGATTCGGGAAGGTAAAATGCAGGTATATCCAGACATCACAGCTTATGTTAAGCCGTTTCCTGCACCCTGTTCCATAAACCAGTCACTGCAGGGAGGGGCATCCTTCTTCACCTCGCTGGCCTCCTGTCATCCCGCAGTGGATGGCTTTCTTCCAGCAGCTTTGTGCTGCAGAATTTTGGTGCCTAAGAGCTATTTCAATGACATGAATAAGCCTAACTGAACACAAAATAAATTTTGCTTTATTGCTAAAGCTATATATAGTTGTTTCATTTATTTAATGGCTGGACTATAGAACCAAACATCAGCTCAACATTTGACTGTAATATATTTGGTTTAGTAGTTAAGCAACTGCATTTGTTTGTGCCAGATAGCTGGCCCTGTACTTCTCAGAGATGAGCTAAGGTTGTTTGAGCTCTGAGACTTTCAAGGTTCACTACAATGACAACATCCATAAAATTACATTTACAGACTTCATAAACATGATTCTTTTATAAGCAGTCACTGAGAAAGCGATGTTTAAATGTTAACTTGTTAAAGAAGACAACAATAAGTCTGGGGTTCAGGGAATAACAAAAAATGCAAAAGTAATTTCTGATTCAATTCAATTAGTAAATAAGGTTTGCTTTTTCAAATTTTTACAAAAAATAACTTTCACTGTGATTTCCATTGACATCTATTTTAGAAAATAGTAAGGCCATATCCCATTCCTGGTGAGTTCAAAAACCCTACATATCACAGATCCACAAAAGCTTGGTTTTTTCTCTTAGAAATGATGAAAACTTCAATCCCAACTCATCTGAGAATCTGCATCAGCTCTGGTCCTCTGCAGGGACTTTATGATGAGAAAAAGTTTGGCTGCTCCTCAGTGAGCATAGATTGACTTTATTTGGTGCAACCTGCCTATAACAAATATTATAAGGCATTATGATAGGTGCTTATTATTAATCAGGGTGTTCCATGCTGTACTGCAATGATATAGAAGTATTATATCAATACTTACAAGCAAAGGGACTTTCTCTAGTGAACCTTCTTTTCTTGTCCTTATTTTCTTTTCTGTTCTCAAATTCATTTATTACTTTGTGTTCTCGGTTCTTGCCCACTCTACCCAAGTGTTTCCCTATGCAGGTCACTTTGCCTAGTGTAATCCTTTCCTGCTTCCTCCTCTCCCCTGCACATATTTTCCACTTTCTAGTATTTTAACTTGTCTTTTTATTACAGTATATAAATAAGGAAAAGTCAAGTGGGAACTATTATCAGGGTTTTCTGTATATTACTAAGCTGATTAGTAGAAGACATTATTTAGTTCTGATATACAGATGCAAAAAATAGCAATGAGAAATTTGAAAACCAAATCATTGTAGGATTCCCTATCCCTACTCTGTCATAGAGAGAATTTCTCTTATCAAAAAGAAAGTTAAGAAGCTATTTCATTGGTTCACTGGTAGCGTAGTGGAAGACTTCAGATGTAAATGGCTCTGTATTATTGCAGAGCTTCAATGGATGGAAATAGAGACCTGGAGCCAGAGCACCTGTTCTAGTGCTGAGGGTAGTTTGTTGCTTAGTATGTTAATCTGGTGATCTCTCACTAACATCAAGGTGATATAAATTATATTTTCTTTACTCTGGTGACCACCTCTTGATGAAATAGTGAAGGACAAAGTGTGTCAGAGGGAATTTGTAAGTGGATTTTTAATAACAAAGTAACCGTACTTGAATTCTCTTTTCATGTCATTTAAAGTGACTTGCAACATAAATCATTAAACATGTAGTTCAAAATAAAAAATTCTTCATCTATGATTAAAGCATCAGTGGACAAAATTTACACCTGTTACACAATAATTTTGCAGCAACTGTGATGGGGAAAAGACTTTCCTTTTGAATAATAGACAGTGAAATCTAATTGACCGAATATTTCCTGACCTCAAAATAAAAAATAAAACCAGTCAGTTAAGTTTATTCTTAGCCCCTTTTGAGGAAACTTTCAAAAAACTATTATCTAAGAAAGAAACCCCAAATATATAAAACTAGAATTAAGATATTTACATCTTGAAAGTTACTTCTGCATATAATGTAAAATTAAACAAATGGTTCAAGCTCGCCAGACTGACATTGACATTAAAAGGCAGTTTTCTTTAACTGGTGACTGAGAATACAGACTCCAGATTAGTGAACTTCAGTACCTCTGTATTTATTCACAGTGACAGAACATGTGTTTATGTATATTGTATTAGTCCAATCAACAAATTCCTTAAGCAAACAATTTTAAGCATGGCTATAACTTTTATTGATTTTATTGGGACTTGGGCATATAATTACAGCTAAGAGTGTGCTTAATTAACTTGCAGATGTTTGTATCTTTTTACTCTTGCCTTTTCTAAAGTCAGCACATGTAGCCTTTAATTTTGTCTGCCTGTTTTAATTTAGAATATTGAGAATTGTCTCCAATCTAGCAAAACTATGCATCATGATATACGAAAATCTTGAAGATTTAGGTTCCTCATTTTATGTTAAATTACAAAGTAAAAAAATATAGAAGTTTTTTTGAGATTTGTATTTAAATAAGACCACAGAAATAACAAAATTTATCGATTTCTACACAAATGCATTTTGTTTTGCTAGAAGTTTTGCTAGAGATATTCACAAGATCCATTTACTTTTCAAAACAGACAAATATGCGTTTACGTATTGTAAAACCCCCCAAAATTATGATGGACACTATGATTTTGATATCTGATGATGACTGTGAATTTTCTCACACAAGCTTTCAATGGCAAAGAATTCTATCAGTTTGATATATCAGTAATTTATCCTCTTCTTATAACAGGCTCTAGAGAGCATCCAGTCCAGGTGACACAGCAGTGGTGCTGGCTGAATACCACTTTTCACCTGCCCATGTAATGGGGCCTATTGTCTACTCTTTGGTGACAAAGGCCAATTGCATAACCTGCCACTCAAAAAAAACTGTTAATTGATGCCTAATCAAACTGTCTAGCTGTGTAACATTGCAGTTTAATAATTTCTTCGCAGTCAAAAATAGAATCTACATTAACAGATTTAATTAAAATTACTCACTATTACCTAGCTTGGCCTGATTTTTGTAGTCTTTGTTGAAAATATTAGCACATCAAAGGCCTTTTGCCACTTTTATTCTTGTTGAACAAGATCTTAATCTCAGTTTAGTCCTCAAGTCTTTAGATTTATATACACAAGGTAAAATGTTGGTAAAATGTATCTTTAAATTCTATTGATGACAGCTGGAGTATTTCGCCCTCCAGCTCCTGTACTGTGGTAGATTTTGTCCTTTAATGAGTAATTCTTCAAAAAAGCCACATGAATTCCCAGAGTCTGGTAAAAATATTTATGAAAAAACCTTAAAAACCTCTGTAATAGGTTAAGAAGTCCTGTAATAAAGTATTCTGCCTGTTGGGAAGAGGACAAAAGTTACAGAATGTGTTAATTTCTTATGTAGAACAGAAAGGACACAGTGAAAACTGGAAGTCCTTTTACATCCAGTGAAATATAGCTTTTGTTCAAATATACATTGTAGCTACCTGCTGAGTAGAGGGAGGTGTCTTACTGCATGAAATGTTGATTTCTGAGTATTTTGTCATAAATCACTAATTAGTATAAAATGAAAGGTTCTCTCAATCTGTAATAGATGAAAAAAAAGAAAGCCCACTAAAATTACTAGGGAATGGCATTTCAAAGATGATAATTTATTTTTGCCCTGAACAAGACACTTAAAACATTTTCAAGGACATCACATCTTCAGGCTTTAAAATATCAACTAATTATCAAATCAATGATCATTTGGGGGAAAGTAATGAAGTATGGAAAATAACCACTTCAAATTATATAAGTCATTACTGTAAAGTATTTAAAACTGGTAAGTCATTAGCAAAGAGATTTAATGTGTGGGTATTAAATGCCTTAAAAGTTTGATAAAAAAAGCAAATTGCATTTTAATTGTCATAATTTCCTTTAAAATAAGTAACTTGCCCTTTAAGCTCTTTACACTTATCTATCACTTATTTATGTTCCTAAGGAAATATTCATTCAGTTCAAATTATTTTCAGCTTTTATAAGGAGTTCACAGCACTTTACATCAACCGCATTTTAACATCAAATACTGCGAGTTATTTGAAGTAGCAGCCAGCACAATGAGTCAAAATTCAAGACTGGAAATACTTAAGGATATGCTTAACTTCAAGTTCATGACTAGTCAGTCCTTTGGAGTTCGGTATGTGCACAAATTTTTCAAGGTCTGGAAACATGTTCATTGTATTTTAATACTTCTATTTATTCAATGAACTGTTGATTTACTGTAGCAGTAGGTAAAAAATTCCCTGCACATTTCAAAGCAGCTTTCTGCTTATTTCTTTTAGCAAATAATTTTTCTCGTGTTTACTCGTGAAGGCACGGATGTGGAGATAGAAAGTGAAGGAGAGCAGGAAAAGGCAAAGAGATTTCTAGGACTTTTCATCACTATGGTCTTTTTCTTTTTGTTTTCCTGTAAGGAATCTGTCACCAGTACACTTTGTAGGTAATATGATCAGTGCTAACATACTGGGGATTTGCCTGAAGTCTAGTCTATCTGTTGTGTTTTAAGAGTGCAGAAACTGAGCTAAGCACTTCTTAAAACAAGTGGACACTCTGTCATGTTATATGGTAGATGAACTATATGCTCCCTTACGAATAGTTTTAGCCACATACTATACATATTTCAAAATATCACCTATTTCGATAGAAAAATTGGGAGTACAGGTGATAAGGAAAAATCTGATGTAACTTGTTAAACGAGAGAAGGAAGTAGGATGCTGGCAAAATTTGGTGTCATATTACAACCAAATGTCTCTCTTCTGTCTCAACATTAAAAGAGGAAACAAAATTTCCCTCTAAAAGCTCTGCCTCTTTGTCCAACACTGCTAGTTCTCTGCCTCTCATGCTGGTAATTTTAGCCCTGACTTGACTTAAATGTTCTATTTCCCTCATTTATCCTCCAAACTATAAAGATCTGCTGCAAAGTCACTCCACATGTTGACCTCTGGTTCAGATCCACAGGTGAGACAGATGTTTAATGTATCTAAATGAAAATACTTATTCTGTGTATCACACATGCTGGGAAAAGGCTGGGCTTATAATTAATATAAATATAATTGTTTCCCTCTGACAAGAGAAATCAAGTACTTGTGTTATCTATCTGGATTCATCTATAACCTTACTATAACACCATATCTGAAACTTCCCAAAACATTAGTGATAAATTTCTCCATGCATGTGGGAAGAGTCATGAAAGAACTCTGAAGTACAGAAAAAAAAAATTAAAAATTGCGTTGCGTCAAGATGACACAGCTGATTATAAAGTACGCATACTGACATGTTGTTCCAGCAGTAAATGATTGTGTGTCCTATCTAGAAATAATTCACACCCAGTTATTCTTGCAGTACATCACTATCTGTCCTTTACTCCAATTGCTCTAATGAGATAGTAAGCAGAAATAACCACTTTTATTCCATCATACATCTGCTCAGGATCCAGGTGGGCAATGAATAGGATTATAATCCTCTGTCTAAAGGACTTGCTTCAGAAATGTGTGACACAAACATACTGAGATCCCAAACCTCCCATATCCAACTCTGTGTTTTAGCATTACTATTAAAAACTGTTAGGAAAATTTGCATAATTGCATGCTGATCACATTTACAATCTCCTTAGTTAGTAATAGTTTTAGGACTCCCTGGTAGCTATCCTGAAAGGAGTTTATGCCATGATTTCGTTGACAGATTGAGAACATTTCAGCAGCATAAATTTTTCACTTCCACAGTGTCAAAAAGTTTCATTACAAGAGAAAATCTCTAGCTCCAGTCAGTGAATTACATTGTTGCATGTTCAGCGGTTCTGTAGTAAAAAAAAATAAAAATCAATTTCTATTGTATTTTATTTTATTAGGTAGTAAGAAATGCATTAAAAACTAGCTCTAAACTTAAATATTACAATGAAAGCATCTGCTATAAAAAAGTAGTTCCTGGCTTTGCCTTGTCGTAGTTTGATTGTTTATATTTCACATTTTACTTCGGTTCTTTTACTACTGGCAAGGAAAGATTTTGGATAAACTACTCTTCCGAATCTACTGAAGCTCCTTTAATCTGATCTTTTATGGTTCCCAAAAACAATGTTACCTCCTCAGTCAACTCTAAATTACTTCCAACTTTCATTTCCCTGGATAATGTCCTTAAGTGGTAACTAAGTTGCTGCAATGCAGGTTGATGGAAAACTTCCATCAAATTTCATTCTATTCTATTCTATTCTATTCTATTCTATTCTATTCTATTCTATTCTATTCTATTCTATTCTATTCTATTCTATTCTAAACTGGTAAAGGAAATACAGAAGTTGGTGGCACAGCAATGTGCTCTTTGGCTTTGTGACTGAAGTGAATAGTTTCCTGAAAAAATAATTTTAGGGACTATGAAGGTCATCTTACCTACTTAGCTTTCTCAACATACTTGTAAAACTTGTAACATTGTGAAATGGCCTAACAGAGCTTTATCCCACTCAGCCACCTCTGAAAGTGTTTTGACATTTTGTCAAAACTGTCAATTGTAGATATTTTTCTGAGAAAAGAAATTTTTGCCTTTTACACTGTGATGGGTTGTGCAACCAAAATGAGGCAAATCTTCATTTTATTTCATCATCTAATCATGAGGAGGAATTCAAAAGTGGCCCTCCCACATTGATACTGAATGCCTTCAACAGTTGCTAGGATGCTACCGTGACCAGGGAGACTGGAGAAACTGTAGGAGCTTGATTTCCTTCATCTCCAGTCTAGTCTTTTGAAAATAACTTGTTGATGAGACACCTTGTAGACAACTTCTATGGAACAATGATTTCCTCCCATAATTTTACTTCTGCCTTAACAGAAATTGGTGATGTGTCTCTGAATTTCTTGCACACTGCTCCAAAAAGTGAGGCACACCACAAACAGATGTGCCCTCTCAGACATCACCGTCAGATCAGTTATGTCCTAAAGTTAACGAAATATATAGCTGAAAAGGTAAAACTGAGCTATGCCATAAACTACTGCTGCTACATTTCTTCTGCTTGCTTATATCCCATTAGAGCTGGATCTTAAATTGTGTGTTAAAATTGGAAAAAACTTTTTTCATGCCTTGCCTTACAAGCTAGATTTAACATGTCTGTTTAAGACAGTGGTAACTGAGCTGTTGGTTTCAAGATAATCCTCTGAGTGGAAAACAAGTAGTGGCCCTCTGAAGATCCCAGGTGATGTTAGAGTAGGTGCTGCAGGGATCAATGTCACATTCATTACTCTTTTCACGGCTAATCAGTGAAGCACATTGTGTGACTTAACTGTAGCTCTGAACACAGGTGACACAACCCTTGAGGAAAAAGGAGTATATTGCTCTAGGATGTTCCTAGTTTCTGCACTGAAAGACTGATCTACTGAGTCAAAGAAAACCATCTGTTATTACCTAGCAAATTTCCTCCTAAGGAAACATGTGCTTCAGCAGATTGCTTTACTTCACTACTCTGGGAAGATTAAAACAAGCACAACTGTATAGATGACAAATACTTTGATACTCTTGCAGAATGTTTTTGAGTTATAAAAATTATATACTCTAATAAAGGGCTTTAGTGAATAATTTTTCACGTGTTTTTGGTTTTTTTTCTTTTGCATTTGTAAGTATACTAAAGAACCAACTCAGAAAAAAAAAGTGGAACTATTGCGTTAAGGGAAGGAGCCTCAGTCAGACTGCAATAATTCAGAAATAAGATGCCTGAAGTCACTTTTGGTAAACAGATTTAAGATGTATCCAAGGCAATAATCATACAGTGGTATTACTTTTATTATGCCATTAGGAAATAGTGTGATGAGTAAAAGTTAGCTTTATAAAATAGCTGTAGGTGGAACTATAGGTGATTGAAAAGTCAAGTCACAGGCTACTAGTGTTCTCTTTATTTATTTAGCAAAATGATGGCTGAGACTAGACTTTGCTTCCTAATGTGTAACAATATTCTGCACCTTGTTATATCATTCTATAAAATGGATCACTAACGGTAAAAGTTGAGGCCAGTTTAACTTATATTGTAAATGTAATTGGACAACCATAAATTAAATGCATTATGTAAATGTCAAATACTATTAATAATGCAAAGTATATTTGATTAACTCAATAATTAAAGCAGAATTTTTCCTCTGGCAACACCTTTTGACATCCGATCTTTGGAAAGAAAAGTTCTGATTTGTTCTTTAAGGTGTCTTACTGACAAAATTTTATGCTGCCTTCTGATCTCACACTCATTAGTCTGGTGGTGGTTTGTGAGGTTGTGTCAAGGACCAGAAAGCACCTGCTGATTTCTAGATTCTAGATTCTGGCCATGAGAAAAATCTCACTTTGATTCATAAGCTGAATGAATCTGAAATTAAAGTTACTACTTGAGAATTATTATGTACCTCCAACATATCTAGTTTATTTTATCCCTTGTCTATTTTGCTTCTTTTTAAGTATAGAATTATCTAGTACCAATTAAAGTCAAAACACCTGTCATATCTAGAACTCAACCACTTTGTATCTCAGGAGACAGATAGGTCACAACAATGAATGTGAGTTGGAAAGTTGTGATAGACAATAAAGTTCGAACTTTGTCTAAAGTCATGGTAGATTTGCCGGTGATCAAATAACCCCATAAACGCATGTATGCTCAGTATCCAATATCCTCCCTTCTTTTTGCTCCAAGTTTCCCAAACTTAACACATAATTGATAGTGTGTGAGCAGATCAGTGTTACAACAGGAACTCTCCTTCCTATGAAGACAGAAGTCTTAGATTTTATATTGCTAGTCATAGGTTCACGTGTCAAAAGCCTAAACCCTTGAAAAAGGGATATTGTCTTTTCTAGTGCAGCAATTCTAATCACAGGTGTAGAAAAGCAATAAGTAAATAAGCTTTTGTGGTGACCATGAAAAGTTTCCCATGACGTATATTAAGGAAAGGTCGTTTCGTCAACAGAGTTCATTTCCAGTTTTATTGAAAAGATATAACTAAAAGAACAATGAAACCATTTCTAAGATTAAAATTATATATGCTTCTCATACTCCTCAGAGAACTGAATATGACTGACAAAATGAAGAGTACATAGAAAATTCTATCCTCAAAAATTATTTCCCCTCTGTCTTAACAATGAAGAAGAATATGGATCTGTTACATGAGATTGAAAAAAAAAAATAACTCAAACAACCCAAACCCCTAAATAGCTCAAGGAAATGCTTTTCTTTTAAATAAGAGTTTAGATACCCTATCTGAATGTTCATTGTAGTTTTTAACAGTCTGAATATGAAGTAATCCCCACTAAGCACCACTTTATCTGTCAGCAAAAGAAAACAAACTCCCACTCGGTCCCCATGTGTTGCCTGGTTTAGTAGAGAGGTGGCGTCCCTGCCCGTGACAGGGAGGTTGGATTAAATGATCTCTAAGGTCCCTTCCAACCTAGGCCGTTCTGTGATTCTATGATTCTATAAAACGAATCTGTATAGAAAGTGAAAATGCTAAGAGCTTTCTGTGAAGAATGTTCGAGCATATTTTCCTCTGCAGCCTTGGATCTGAACTTCTCTCCTTCAAGCTGGGCACACTGACAAGCAGCTGAAGAAATTTCAGTTATCAATAGCCTATTGCAATTGCAACAAATTAATGAGGATCTGGTGTATTTCCCCAAGTCCTGTCTTGAACTTAGTGTATCAAGCACACTACATAATGGTATTTCTTTTTCAGTTATCATTTTATTATTCATTGAAATATCAGCATCAAAGGTTAAGAATCATAGAATCATGGAATCATATAATGTTAGAGGTTGGAAGGGACCTCTAGAGATCATCTAGTCAAATCTCCATTGCAAAGCAGGACCACTTAGGGCAGGCCACACAGGAACGCAACTAGGTGGGGTTTGAAAGTCTCCGGAGGAGACTCCGCGACCTCTCTGGGCAGCCTGTGCCAATGCTCTGTCACCCTCACAGTAAAGAAGTTTCTTGTCATGTTGGAACTTCCTATGTTCTAGCTTATACCCATTATTCCTTGTCCTGTTACTGGGCACCACTGTGAAGAGATCGGCACCTTCCTTTTGACATCCATTCCTCAGATATTTATACACATTAATAAGATCATCTCTTGGCCTTCTCTTTCAAGACTAAACAGTCCCAGTTCTCTCAGTCTCTCTTCATAAGAGAGATGTTCAAGCCCATTAATCATCCTCGTAGCTCTCCATTGGACCCAGTAGGTCCCTGTCTCTCTTGAACTAGGGAGCCCAAAACTGGACACAGTATTCCAGGTGTGGTCTCCCCAGGACAGAGTAGTGGGGGAGGAGAACCTCCCTAGCCCTGCTGGACACACTTTTCTTAATGCACCCCAGGATCCCATTGGCTCTCTTGGCCACAAGTGCACATTGCTGTCCCATGGGCAATTTACCGTCCACTAGGACTCCAAGGTCTTTCTCCACAGGGATGGAGAAGATTCTCAGTGGAATTCATGATTTGTTCTTCAAAAGTTATTCACAAATAATTGATAACAATTTTGTCTTTTCCTTTGTCTTAATGATATTAAAGAGCAGGATTATGAATTTTGATAATGTTCATCAATATTTAGTGCACTAATCTGAGGTGAAATAGCATATTTATATTTAGAGTTAATTTTTTTGGTATCTATGTCATATATTTCTTTACATGATCATCAATGTTCTTGCATGAATGCTATCTCTGGAAATGTTTGTGGCAAGGACAGAGAAATCATGCTATCGGGAATACTTATTTTTATGATATGATGTGGAAACCAAGGGAAATGGTGAAAAAACAGTTGATTGATACTGCATTCTAAGAATTATAGTAATAACTTAAAAGGTTAATTAAATTAAAGAAAGGATGTTTCACACGCAAAATGTTAGGCTCAAAATCCAGTCAAAGAAGAATTGTACCTATATCTAAATTTTAGAATCTGTTTGTTATAAATGACATCTTAAGAGTGTGACCACTGTTAGTCTAGATCTAATTGTTACAGAAAAAGAAAGAATAATAATGCCATTAACATTGTACTGCACACACTTTTTAGGTTCTACTCCTTTCCTTACTCTTGTGAGTATTCTTCTCTGTCTCTTGTGATCCCCAAGGCCAGTGCTCTCATCCTAGTGGTGATGGTGGGGTGGATGATATAGTGAATCTACAGCATCTGGAAACCTTTGTCAAGAAAAACACTGCTAGCCTTGCTGCAGTATCTTGCTCTCCCTCTTCTCAAATATTGAATGACAACTACTAATTTTTTGTCCTTTATTTTCCTCACAGATATCTGTAGTATTCAGCTATCATATGCTCTGCTAACCTTGATATGTCTCTAGGTATGCAGCTAATCAGTTGGATGAACATAAATACAATTTGGAAGTACCTGCAGAGACCATTCTAAGTGCAGAGCCCAGAGAAGTTGTTGTGAGACGATCGTACCAAATCAGCTCGTTCAGTTGGGAGTTTACAGGATTAAAATTCTGTGAAGACATTCAAGCCCTTCAGCTGACTGAGACACAGAATAACAGCTTGAATCAGGTCAGAAAGAGCCAGCAGCCATACCTCTTATATTTACTATTTTTTCAGACTCTTTTAGAAGACAGTAATGATCCCACTAAATTTTTTTGAAGCCTATAAATGCTAGCTCAGCAAGATGAGAACAGTCAATGAAGGCTTTCATAACAGCATCACCAACCGCCAGGATGAGTTTCAGAGCTCTCTTGGGTTATCTGAGGGTCTGTCCCATTGCAGGACAGCTGAATCTCCCCAAATGCACTTAAAGGGAAAACTCTAGCTGTTCCCTGGGTCTTCCTTGCCAAGCTCAGGATGGCTGGCCCCGGCTTGCTGCAGGGATTAAAGCAACTTCTGTGTCTCAGCCCTTGTTTCTCAGCACATTCATACTGAGAAGAATGCAGACAGATTGGGATTTTAAGAGGTTCATTTTTTCCTTTTTTTTTTCTTTTTCTTTTTTTTCTTTTTTAACTCTAAAACCACAGTGGCATACTTAGCTTAAAACCACATCAAATCAGGAGTATGTGCCAGACTTTCTAAGCTCATTAAAGCAATTATGGAAGTGGTGGGCTTGCTTAAAAACTTGTGATAGAGTGACTAAGTTATCCCATGTACTTTGAGATGTGTTATTGATTCTTTGTTCAGGAGAAAATCCGCAGAAATATTATATCTTTACGTGTGAAATAGTGACTTCAGTGCTCTGTGAATTAATCGCTTCATATTTAAAACCGGGAAATTCCTTACACCAGTCCTTGGTTACACATAAACTGTTAGTTCCGACTTTATGTTAAAGCTACGAGACAAAAAAGTGTATCACCAGTAATCATTTGTTCTCCAGCTGCAGAAATAAAACTCATTGCTGAAAAAAAGTATTACTCTGTCCTTTTTCAGCTAGATCATACATATTTTGCCTAGGGCTGTCTTATGCGGCTTCAAGCATGCTGAAATCAGCAAAAGGAAAGAATTCTAATAACGCTACATGCGTGATTATAGAAATTTGCTCCCTCCTAACCTGCAGACTTTGAAAATTAATGAACTGTGCTAAAAATGTGTTGCAGCATTTGAACAATTTAAAGTAAGGCAATAGTAAAAAACAAACTGAATTTCTCAAGCAAACTTTTTTTTTTTTCAGGTTAAATAAACAAGGTACTTTCCCTCTATGTGAATAAACATTACAGCTATTTTGTCCAGGGTCTTAATTTGATAGCTTTCTGCAGTACAGCTTACTGAAAATTGTGGTTTAATATTTAGCTTGTAATTAATACAAAGAGTTAAGTGTAGCATAATTCCACTGATGTCAGCAGGTTTGAACCTGGGAAGAACATGAATTATGATTGTTGTTCTTTTTGCAAAACGTTATTCAGGAAAAAATATTAATCCTTATAAACAGGTCAGTTGGCTAAAATCTTCAAGTAGATTTGTTAAAACTGCCAGAAAGTCTTTTCTCGTGTCTTGTTGAGTGATAGCAAACCTATTCTCTTTATGAGGATCTTCCTTCTGTTCTTATCCATACATTGTGACAGTGGGCCATACACGTGTTGTGACAGTGAAACATTTATCTGTTCCTGAAGTGAGTCTTATTCTTCTGTAGTTGTCTATTATCTGTCCTTTTGTAAACAACAAATGTGGCATCCCAGATCAGAAAGAGTTCTTTTCCTATATAAACTCTGGTATTGAAGTGTTTGAGATCAATAAGGGACTGAATGGAATGACTTTTCT
>NW_009714891.1:51461-113949 GCF_000703405.1 Apaloderma vittatum
TAGCCATGGCTGGATATGCTTTACACACTTCATATCTGTATGCACATTTGATTTTCTATATTATCCTTGAAATTCTCCTGTAGCATAATAAAAACAAAAGAGCAAAATAACTTCATATTATACATTTCCTGTGTGTATAATTGAATTAATAGAGCAACAGTAATAGCAGTTAGTAGAAAAGTGAAATAATAACGTGTCTAAATTCACATTTTAGAAAGCATGAGCAATTAAAAACACAATGGCCTTAATAATATTGGCATTAAGCTACAACTGATCTATGAGTTCTGTATGCTACATCATTATTTATGAATGTATGAAAGCTGATCTGTATCTCCATTTAGACGCAGGAAGTGTGTATATGCATGTGAGTATGTGTGTATCCACCCACCCCCACAATTAAACCATTTCCACAGGAGAACACAAAGAACATATTTCCTTTCAGAACAGATTGAACTAAATGGTGGTCACTTTAAACGTAACTACTGTGCTCTAAAGTACAACTATATTGCTTCATTTTTCATTAGACTATCTGCCACCTAGAATGTATTTTCTATGGTACCAGAACCGTGGCCTGCAAAGATCAACCAAGTGTGCACATTATAGAGTATCTTGCTGCAGTGTCCAGCAGGAGGAATACTTTGGTTCTTGCTCTTATGTAACCTAAGGATCTAATCGGAGGATTCCTGCAGTATGTGAAAGAATGCAAAATATGTTTTAGAGGTATCTTAGAGATACTTTGACTATTTTAATGCACAAAAGCAAAGAAGAGAGAAAATGACACTATGTTACTTTAAATATTACACAAATCTTTAGGTATATGGGGCAGACAATATGGCACAAAGATGTGAGTTGTGGTGTTTTGCAATTTTATATACAGTTAAAAATTTTATCAGTTATTAATGCATTCTGTATAGCATATATTTCTTTTTCAGCAGATATTGCGGGCTAAACAACAGTGTACAAATTTAAGAGGAACATTTTGTATTATAAAATCATACATATGCCTTACAGGAAACTAAAGTTATTTCAGATTGGGTTTTTTGTGTGTTCTGCTTAGAGGCACAGTGTACATAATATGAAACATGATCGATGGTTTGATATACTTGTTAAGAATGTCACATAACCATTTCGGGAAACTGCTGTTACCCTGGAGACCAAAAGCAGACTTTATCTGGATAATTTCAGCTGCTTGCAGAGTATCTGATTCATAACTTGAACAGCTCCCACTCAAAAATATACTAAGATAGGTATGAAAAGTTGAAAAAAAGCAAGAATTGGTTTAAAAATCTCAGTCTGAAGTCCAGGTTAATCAGTCAGGGAAGAACTTGTCTCATAGCTCTGGTCATCTGAGCTAACCATCACCTAGACTCAATGGTCAAAACAGAAAATCAGGCCCTTCAGAACGTCATTTTGCTAGACTTGTTTTGACATTTTTTATTTAGGATGAAATGAGTTGTGTCCTAGGTTTCATATGTGTCAACCTTTATGTGCTGAACATCCACCTCTTTTCTAGAGCCATATCATCACCATATACTCTCCCTAATATTGGTTGATAACTCTTAATTCTCATTCAAAACAATTTCTTGTATTATCTCTTCATCTGTTGTGTCTATTCAAAATGAACTAGTGAGCAAAAATTACCCTGAGAGATATCTTTGTGTAATTTTAAAGAAAAAGGCATAACTATACAACACACTTTAGTTCCTGCAATGCCAAGATTTTTCTTCTCCCTGAATTGTGAATTAATGGGTTGTGGTTTGAGTACCAGCCACTGACTTTTCCTGCAATTTCTTCTCTTTCTTATTTCTTTACAGTATATCTTAATGGAAGCTGAAGATGCTCTTAGAAGGCATGAAAAGAAAATTTGCTTTATGCAAACAAAGTTGTTCAAGTTTTCAGACAGTTTACACGCAAACTATCTGCAGTCAATTTTTCTGGTTTTTGCAAAAATCAGTCATCTGGGCAAATAAATTTCACACTGATCTTTAGCTGTTACTGTGCAGCGCTTACACATATTCAAATCCTCTTCTACTCCTCACCACACCTCACCAGCAAGGTCAGTGGAGAAGTACAAGAAGCTGGAAGACACACAGCTGGGACAGCTGACCCCAACTGACCAAAAGGGTAACCCAAACCATACAACGTCATGCTCAGCATATAAAGCTGGGGGAAGAAGGTGCAAAGGGGGACATTTACAGTTATGGCATTTGTTCTCTGAAGTAACCACAACGTGTGGCGGAGTCCTGTTTTTCTGGAGATGGATGAACAACTGCCTGCCTATGGGAAACAGTGAATGAATTCCTTGTTTTGCTCTGCTTGTACATAGCTTTTGCTTTACCTGTTAAACTGTCTTTATCTCAACCCACAAGTTTTCTCACATTAGCCCTTTTGATTCTCTTTCACATCCCACTGTGACGGAGTGAGCCAGTGGCTGTGTCGGGCTGAGCTGCCGGCCGGGGTTAACCCACAGTGGCCATTTTTGGAACTCGATGTAGGGTGAGACTTTTTACTATTTTGAAGACCTTTCAACTTCCAACATCCACAAATAAATCCATAGGGAATAATAACAATTTTAAATCACTGACATATGTGTTTATACCATTTTGATTATAGAAGAATTTTATAGTACAGATAGTTCTTTATCTATGACAACAGTAGTTGCCATTTTTCAAGGTCTGTCTTTTATAACTAATTGCAAACTAATCAGCAGAATTTCACTTTGCATATGGACACAATTTGCCCAATTTGCATATTGTGTATATGGACAATTTGTGCTGTATTTGAGCTCCACAACATTTATAACTATTAAGATACTGCTTAATAGAGAAATTTCCTGTATATTTAATATTTTGCAAGACAGTTGTGCAGCTGTAGCATTTAACACCCTGACTGATACTGTAAATGTATCACTCCAAGTGGCTCGTAGCCACACAGTAAATGAGAATTTCTCCAAAGAACTTGTAAGTCAATAGGGAAAAGGACACCCACTTTAGAGACAGGCAAAGTGAACATAGAGTTTCTGGTAGAAACTGCCTATGGTTAAGTTAATCCTTAACCACTTCTAAAGGAGTCCAACTTGTGTATTTCTCAAGACTACAGGACTAAGCCTGTGAACTGACTTCCCGTCTCCTGAGGGACTGATCAAGATCTTAATTGGGCCACTGTGGTTCCAGAGTGTATCTGAAAGGGGGATGACAGTAATAATCTCTGCACATGTTCCTCTTGGTCAAGGATGGCACTTTTACTACGACAGCTTCTGCTGCTACTTACACCTGCATTTCCAAGAGCAGGAAGAAGGTAACAGGTTTTGCATTATATCGGTTTATTTCCTTCTGTAGGTCTTGTCTATCACTGTCTTGGCAGCATCCATTACATTTCTATTGGTTAGTCTTTCGGTGTTTTTGCACATAAAATATAAATATTGTCTACATGTATCTGATTTTAAGTAGAGATCAATTATTCTTCTATATGCAAAAGATTTTTGAAGTATTTGTTCTTTTACGAGTCGTGCTTGTTCCTATTATTTACCTATGCATATCTTCAGGATACAACAAATACAAAGCTTGATGTCTATGCAGACTGAAGATATAAATGGGAATTTTTTATAAACTTAGCCCAAACTAAATTTAAAAAAACCTAAACCTCAGAATTTACTATCATTTCATAAACTAATAAGTGTTTAATTCTTGTAATAGATTTTTTTTTTAATTGGTTAGCTTTTACTGGAAACGGAAAGGTTTTGGAGCTGATAAATAGATTCCAAGCTTTCTTGAATGTCTATTTCACAGTAATTGCAAAAATTCAGCCTTTTTTAGTTAAGATTTGAAGATCCTTCTTCACTATTCTATCAGTAATAAAATTTTGTTGCTAAAAAGAATTTTAAAAATCTGTATAATTTCCTGGCAGCTTGCAATCAAGGGGAATTGGGATCTGTAATGTGAATACCCCAGACAATTCTTTACAGATGATAATTGTTAATTATCATCACCTGTTTGTAATTTCAGTTAACAGGATGCTTTGATGAAGGATGCTGACTTTTAGAGAGTGCTCATACTTTTTTTTGAAGTTAAAAATAAATAAAATTCTTCAGTATAAGGGTGGCAAGACTTTGGAATAAATTGCCCAGAGATGTTGTGGCTGCCCCCTCCCTGGAGGTGTTCAAGGCCAAGTTGGATGGAGCCTTGAGTAGCCTGATCTAGTTGAGAGGCGTCCCTGCCCAAGACAGGGAGGTTGGATTAGGTGATCTCTAAGGTTCCTTCTTAGGCCTCTCTATAATTCTATGATTCTATGGCATAAACTCTGTGATATCAGGGCTAGATCATTTTCACTTGAAAGTAGGCAGTGAAGCTGGTTTCTCTACGTCTTCACGCATGGGGATAAATCCACACACTCTCAAAGAAATTCACATCTCAGTCTCTTGCTACCTGTCACAGTGATAGGTGTTATATAACCTGTTCTTATCTGAAGACCTTGGGCACTGTCTGAGGTAAATACTATTCACTTAGGGTCTTCATTGTAGTGCTGTGCCAGATTTTGTACTCTTCAGAATCCCCTCTACCTAAAAATGTTAGAAATTTATAAAGCACATATATAGTTAAGTTGTTGAAAGTCTAAATATAACTTTACAAAATCTAACTCTAAATCTGAGTAACCTGTATGATCAATCCATTTTAAAATCTTGTGAAACAAAACATGAAATTTGATTTTTTAGTTTGGTTAATAACAAACAGAAAAATTTCCTGTAAGATAGTTCAGTCCTTAAAACTGCCTTTTCTTTTCCTCTTTCACCTGCTCCATATATGAGAAGAAAATTTCTTCTGGAGCTCTGAGCTCTGATCTTTCAACAATAATATTAAACAGCTTTGCGATTTCTGTGCCGTAGCGCTGGATCAAGCACATAAAAGGCAACTTTGTCATGAGTGAAAAAGAAGGGTTATGAGCCTTCAGTCATAGACTAGACTTCTATTAGTTTAGAAGGATAATATTTATGGATAAGATGTTCAACAGGAAGACTATCTTTTTTATATATATATATTCAAGCACAAGTGGGATTTTCTTTAATTGACACACTGATGTAGCATAAAATGAATAAAGTAAATCATTGTGGTTATTTTTAACAACAATACAGTTAGATATTCAGCATAAATCTAAGGAAAGGCTTTATGGCTACCCTCAGATTCATTTAATGCTGCAAAGATCAGAAAGGAGTTCAGTTAATGTTCATATTAAGCTGAAAGCGAAATGCATTTAAGAAGAAACCCAGGAACCATGGACTTCTGCTGTCATTTGCACAAAGATAGTTTTTAAACCAATAGCTTAGCTCATCTGGAGTTAAAGTAAAAAGAAAAAAAGAGTTCTTAAAATAAGGCCACCAGTCTAGAGATGATATAAATTAAGTCTGCCAATGTGTTGAGTATTTTCCTCTGATTCTGTGAACTGTATTTTTTAACATATGAGTAGTTTTGTGAAATCTGTTTCAACCAGGCATATACATCAGAGTGTTGGCATATATATAAAGGTTTACTGGGCAGTGTATGGAAGCTGCAAGCAGGATGAACCCATGGCTTGATATATATATTTATTTTGAATGTACAATATATCTTAAAAGAGCAAGAAAGATCTGTCTAGGTGGAAGAAATGTTCACATGGGACCATTGCTCCAGTTTGTCCACATCCCTCTGGTTCTGCTCATGACAGGGAGGTTGGATGAAATGATCTCTAAAGTTCATTCAAGCCTAGGCCATTCTATGATTCTATGATTACATCCCCTCCCTCTGACATATCGACTACACTACTCAGCGTGGTGTCACCTGCAAACTTGCTGAGGATGCACTCAATCCCACTGTCTATATCACTGATGAAGGTATTAAACAACACTGATCCCAGTAAGGACCCCTGAGGAACACAACTTCACACCCATCTCTGTCTGGACATTGAGCCATTTAACACTACTCTCTGGATGAGACCATCCAGCTAATTGCTTATCCACTGAATGGTCCACTCATCAAAATCCATATGTCTCCAACCTAGAGGCAAGGATGTTGTGGGGGATCATATCAAAGGCCTTGCGGAAATCCAGATAGATGGCATTCATTTCTCTTCCCTTGTCCACTCATGTAGTCACTCCATCATAGAAAGCCCCTAGGTTGACCAGGCAGGACTTGCCCTTGGTGAAGCCATGCTGGCCATATCAAACCACCTCTCTGTCCTCCACGTGCCTTAGCAGAGCCTCAACGGAGAGTCTGTTCCATGATCTTCCCAGGCACAGAGGTGAAGCTGACAGGTCAGTAGTTTCTTGGGTCCTCATTTTCACCCTTTGTAAAAATGAGTGTAATATTTCACTTCTTTCAGTCTCCAAGGACTTCAGCTGACTGCCATGACTTTTCAAATATCATGGAGAGTGACTTGACAACATCAGCCATGTTACTGAATGGTATGGATAACACATCTATCCAGAGACCAGCCACCAGCTACAAAACCACCCTGATTAAGAATTCAATAGCTTGTGCTGTGAGCTTACCTTTATCTTGTTCATCATGTTTTAGCTCTGCAGAGATGCCTTCTTTAATTGTCCTTGCTCTCTTTCCAGTTTATCTTGACATAAACAGGATTTAACACTAGAAAATGTCTTGCTCACTTCCAGCGAGGAATTTTTCTGAGTTATTTTTTTATTTGTTTGGGGAAGAGAGAGATGGGAAAGAAGAGCAGGATGGAGGCTTCTGTTTTTAATTATTTAATTATTTGATTATAATGGCATAGTCAATTAATCGATTTTTTGTGACAAAGATGTTTTGGAGAATTTGTGGCTTGCACAATGATTTAATCTCACCCAGCACTGTGCAGTCAGGTATTTTGCTTCTTATTTGAAAGAGCATGTTTGGGAGTGCTAAAACAACATCTTGAGAATGCCTTTTTTTTTTTGACATTTCACCCTTCAACAACATCAGATATGTGGAAACACGCAAAATATTTCGTTCTATCATTACAGAATTACAGGAGAATAACAAGACTCTTTTTCAAAAGCCCTGTTATTTGGTCTTTTGAAATAGCATGCAGTGTAATGTTGCTAATGCAGGCTATAAGATTTTTTACATTGTCAGAGAAATGGATTTAAAAATCCCTTTGTGCCAGTGAACATAAATATTTTCCTGAACAAAAACATATCAAAAGTTTGTCTTCTTCTCCTGTGCAAATAATATAATCCAAGTCTGGCAACACTTGCTACACATTGATACTGTAAGTATTATTTGCAAATGGACATTTTAAATGTACACCTATGTAGGGACATCATCTAGTGTAATCTTCATCACGACATACCGCAGTCGGCCCACCCAGCCAATGATATTTTTGTTGGTTCCTATGTTGTTGTCAGAGGTTTACATAATTACGAGGAAAATATTGGCTCATCACAGATCGCAATAGACTAATATAGTTGGTTTATGATTCATAAGTCTTTTCAAAAGGATTTTATTTAATGTGTTATGAAGACAACAATAAAAGTATGGATCCAATGTCGTTAATCTGTTAAAAAAATTTTGCTACTCATTAACACATTTTGTGAGGAATCAGTGTTTTCCCTCCTAATAGCAAGGAAAAAATAGGTGATTTTACAGACAGACTTTAAAAAGACATTTTTTTAAATTGACATATGCATTATTGCGTGTTCTATAGTAGAGAATAAAAGATAAGAACTATGTTACTCATTTAACTGATAATTGTCATTGACATTAAAGCGCAATGTTGTATGTAGAAACATTTCTGAATTTTTCCATACTGGAATTTATTTATTATGCAAAGACTAAATCTTGGTTAAAGGTATATCAGCTTTTTAGTAGTCTTTATACTTTATATTGTATTATGATGTTATACTCTACGAGCTACAAATTTATCTGTGTAAAAAATTCTAGCTAATGTTCAAATCCATACTCAGTCATACTAGACTTATGTACACTCACAATTTTGATTGTCTTGATCTAAAAGCAGAACTTTTATTCAATACACTTATGTAACCGCTTCACCCCAGAAAAAAATATTCCAAAATACTGAAATTAATCTCTTTTACTGATAAATTTGTAACACAAAGGAGCTAGAAGTTTCTGATTGCAAAAGTTCTTGAAAGTCTAATTAATCCTACGTAAATTCACTTATTGATTTCAATAATATTTTTCATTAGAAGGATTTCATCACAAAAAGTATTACAAACTGCCTTCTACATGATATTTGGTTGGTCTTTCTGATGAGTATTTTATTTATTTTATACTTTGAAAAGAATACTAGCAGTAGCAGAGATATTTATCTCTGAAACAGGGATCACAGAGTCATATGGATAAAGAAATCTGGATACGTGGTTGGAGTTAACCATAATTACACTGCTGATGCTACCCATGGAATTAAAATAGCTCCTCAGTAGGTATATATTATGGATTGCTCACCACAGCAAATAGATTTAATTGACTTGAATGTCCATGACTCATTCACAGCAAATTGGGTTTTTAAAGGAGTCAATGAATGAAGTTTGAAAAAGTGTTTTAAGTTTCTCATGTTCACAACTGTTTTCCATGAAGTAAACAGATTTTTTTTTCCCTCCAGCAGCATACCTCCAAGTTTTTTGTTTGACTGATTCTTCAGTGAGAGAACCACTAGAGGCAAGCACTAGGGTTTAATTTTTGGATGAGCCTCCAGATTTACTTAACTATGTGCTCCCCTTGCCATTTCACATATACAGAGAGGGTTTCTCTACTGCAGACTTGGTTTTCCTCCTCACATCTGCCTGTATACTTTAACCCTACAAACCATTTTTCATTATTGTACATGTAAAAACAAGAACAAAAAAATAAAACCATACTAACTCCCCCGAGGGACAAAAGGAAAAAAATACTGACCTCACTTAATCCAGATTTTTCACATCTGAAGGGCTTCACACAGATGGGCTTTTGCAAAGTAGGGGAAGGTTGCTGGGTGGACATAAAAGGAAGTTGGCTTTTGTAAAATTCTCTCATTAGTTAAAGATTATATAGTCTTCATTCTAGGAACTTTTAACATTTTTTTTTCTAGTAGAAAATGGGTGAGTTGGTAGTTTTGGAAGAAATCAAAAGATTCAGTCTCCATGAAAATTATTTTTTATACTTTGCTAAGAAATGTAACAGAAAGTTACTCAAAATATAGATGGGAAAGTCTTTTAACTAGCAATTAGTTGTAACAGCTTTTATTTAAAGACACATTCATTCTAAATACAGGGCTCGTTACAGCAGCCAAAGTTCTTTTTTCTATCGGTATTATTTCCTCTATACATAGAAAGCTATGACCTTGGATCATATTTAATAGATTTTTCACTTGGAGCTTCCAAAGGCACCATCAATTTTGTATCATTTCTCTCACCAGCTGCACTTTTGTTCACACAGTTTCCTGCATATGCATGGTTAGTTATATTCTTTATTCTAAACATGACAATTTGTCCTTTTACACTTTGATGTTTATTTTGACAAGAGCAAAGTATCAGGCAATCCCCCTTAAAAAAATCTCTTATAAAATCAAATTCAGAAACATTGTACTCCTCTACATGCATATATACAAGAAAACTCAGTGGTTTGGAGAGTGCTCACTTATTACAACGTAAAAGTTTAAGTCCTGTTCCTTTCTCAAATCAGTAGTTAAACCACTATTGTAAGGAGAAAGATTGCTTAGATTCTACCATTGAGGAGCATTAAAAAATCCCTACCTGGTAGTGACTTTTAAAAGATATATTTACAAACTTAAAATCAAACTTAGAATCTTTTTTATAGAGTAATACCTGTGACTCTAAATTATATTCCAGATTCATAGAAAGAAAGAAAGAAAGAAACAAAGAAAGAAAGAAAGACAAAGAAAGCAAGAAAGAAAGAAAGAAAGAAAGAAAAGAAAAACATATTAGCATATGTTTTTCTTAATGTGGTTTTGCTTGGTGCATTTGAAAACACTTTGGTCCATACCTACAGAAATACTCAGGCAATATTGTGGGAAGTATAATTTGTGACAGTCACATATTGCAGCTCTGTAGCACCAGGAATGTGAAACTTATATTTCATGATATGTAGGACAGTGACCCATCTCTTGGATTTCACTTTCTCTCTTGAGACAGGACTTTTTCCCTATTGTGTAAGTCAGTGTTTAGCCATTTGAAAGTTCATCTCACCCCAAGGTAAGTGTATCAGAGGTGCCTGTTAGCCTCTGTTGACCTCATAACAAGTCTTGATGAGTGACTTAAATGAGATGTCATTTCAATGACAGGTAAATGTGAGACAAATCTTAACCTCTAACTCTAAGCCACTGCAGTACCTGTCTTTGTTGGGACCCCACTGTGAAACAGAATTCCTTCTCCCAGTTTTCAGACTTGTGTAAAATAGTAAGTGATGCCAAATAAGTCTGTAAAAACAAACACAGTAATAGAAAACCCTGTTTATCAAATAGAAAACCCCAGTTTATCAAAGTGGAACCTGTAACATGTAATGTTCACCTGAAGATGCTAGCAGGTTTGTATGGCTTCACCCAAGTGAGTACTCAGATATCTGAAGTCAAAATGGACAAGTCTCTAGAGCAGAGTTTAGGAACCTTCCCAGCAGCTGTGTTGTCCCCTGTTTTAATCACAATTACTTTTACTTATCCTGGATGAACGCTCCACTACTAAAATAGTGGGTGAAAAAAGTACACTATCTCTTCTTCTGGCATTTTTTTTTCCTGCTAAGTTCAAACTTGTAGGCTTGATTTTATGAGTTCTACAGTTTGGGTCATGGAGCTTTTTTGAACTCACTGAGCCTAGCAGGGAGATATGCAGTGCTGGACTGAGGAGATTCTTAAGAAGGCCTTTGGGTACCTATGAAGGCAGATAATCTACCTCAGTTTTGTGTATTTGTGACTGTGTTTAACAAATGCAGGCTTAAACATGACAGCCATGTAGCTAATTAAATAGATTTGTGCTGCTGAAATCTGTCTACTCTCCCCTCCCCCCCAGTTTATTCTTGATTATAGTTAAGGTATGGAAATTAATTATGTATTACACTCACACATCCTCAGTCTGAGCCCTTTAGTTGACTGCTAGAGTAAAAACATTTATAACATTATATGGATCATCTCGGTATGAGGTTTGTTTTTGGAGTTTGGATGGAGATTTTGTTTATTTTCTTACTAAATCATGAAAACATGCAGTCTAGAAGAAAATATTTTCTGTACACTGAAGAGTGATGAGATTTTACAATTAGAACATATTCCGTAACAGCTAATGTTATTTTGCATCAGCTTTATAATTAAATCCTAGGACATAATGGGTAAAAAAATAAAATAATAATATTTCAGAGTGTAGCCTACCACTATAATAGAGTTGTACCCGAGGAGTCAAATGATGATGAAAGAGAAAAATAGATTCAATAACCTTGAAGGAATCTACATAGTGAAACAGAAAGCTAGGAGAAAAGCGCGGAAATATAAGGCAGGCTCGCAAGTATAGCCACTTAAATACAAATAAGATGTACACTTTTAAATTAAGCTGGCTGTTTACCTGACTATTTGTAGATAGTCTTCTTCAGGGCTTTCTTCCTACATGCAGAATAATACAAAAAGCTTTAAAGAAGGCTCTTTTGGACATGATCAGGTAAACAGCCACCTTAACCTCCAATGAAGCCTATATAACTGTATATATATATGTGGATATATGTAGATTTTACCCTCTTCTAGTATCTTGTCAATTATTACCCACCCATCACACTCTTTTCTGACTTAGCTACAGTTAATCAGATGCTGATTGGGGATTCTAGAATTCACTTGCTGATGATTATGTGTTATTTTAACAGGAGAATGACAATAATTTCCTGTAATGCCACTTGTTAAGGTAATTATGCTGTAATTGCCTTATCAAGGTGTCATAGAGGAGAGAGGAGAAACTGAGATTTCGCAGCTGCTGTCATGCTTTGATAAAGTGTTATCTTGAAAATATACTATCAGTCATCAAGCTAAATTTCTACCAGTCATTTTAAATCAGAAAAATCTGTCTCGGGTGGGGCATATGACCTCTGCATTTGATGTTTCTCATTCTGATAATTTGGGAGGATGGATTATCTTTCTTTTAAGTCATAAACCTAACAACAGATTTGCATAGATAGGAGTAAATAAATGCAGGCTCATGAAAGTGTCTTTGGGATTTTCAAAGGTGAGAATCTTCTTCCTATAAAAAGAGACTTCATACTGTAATCTTGGGTTTAGGGTAGATACAGCTATGTGGATGCTGTTTCTGTGGTAAAGAGAGAAAAAAAGAAGTGAAATAAAGGAATGTGGCAGGTCAAAAAATGGGAGTATGGTAAGTCCCACTAATATGTTTTGTTTATTATTTATTAAAGACTTTTAACAGCGTTAATAAGAGCACTCACTTCAGACTTACTGAGATACACTTGTCAAGATCTGCTCAACAGGAACTTTTGTTTGCTCGAGCTGTTTCCCTTGAGTCAGAATTATGGAGTACCCAGCAAGAATGTAGGATACGTCATGGGATCAAGGCAAAATCCAAGTAAAATGTAGTCAACTGAATTCAGACCAGAGTTCATCATTTGCACTGCCTAGCTTTGTAACAGTATTTTTTTTCATACTCACTTGAACTGGGAAATGTAAGTAATGCCCATGGAATGACCCCATTATGCGACTGATCCTACACTGCCAGCTCTTCATCCTGTCCCTTGTACTCATGCCAATCTAACTCAGAGAGAAGTATCACTACTTCAGCTTGTGATGACTGACTGTCCTTCACGTGATTATTAGTAATGATAAAGTCAAAAGTAGTGGATAATTCAGCTGACACAACCTAACTCCCCAGAGCATTTAAATTTATATCTGAAGTCAGCAAGAATTAAGTGCTGTGCCCCTTACTGAATCTAGCCCAGGTGCATACTTTCAGAGTGGCAAATAAATGTGCACATATTTTTTACATTTGCATCTGTTTCATAACTTCAAGGCAGCTGATGCAATATACCATGGTAATGATTATATAAGCAATGCACAGATACGTATGCTAGCTTGATTAATGTCAGATCCTGCATTGAAACAGCTCCCGAATGAGAAAACTGAGAAACTAAATTTGAAGGGAAGAAGCATCTTTCTCTATTCTTCCTGACATCTTTCCATTTCTCTGAACTTTCAAAGATGTTCTGCTAAGTGTAATTTTCTGGGTGAAGGTTCCATACAGAAGTACTTTACAACATAAATTGTTCTTTTATTCTACAATTGCCTCAACGTATTTGATGAAAATTAAAAGAAAATATGGAATGTTTGGAATGAAACACAACCTGGATAATTTGGCAGAACCATTCACAATTAGTTAAAAAAAAAAAACAACTCAGAGAAGATAAGCACAGAAAATTACTTGCGGTAAGGAGAAAACACTTGCAACTTTACAGTGGGAAGAGATTTCTAAGCAGAAGCATAGCAAAGATGTACAAGTTTTGGCTTATGATCTAGATACCTATCCTTTGGAAAAAACCACAAAGTGATGTTCTGTTTTGTTTGTAAGACAAAAAAAATAGCTGTAGAACACTTAACTAATCATTCCAATATAGCTTGGATTTCTGAAGCCTTATGTTGAGCAGTCTACCTGGTTTTAGAAATGTTATTTTAAGAAGATTGAAGACGAATCAACAACAGTTCACAAAAGAGTGAGAATGACGAAGCTGTGAAACACACTTTATGAAAAAGGTTAAAGTAAT
This sequence comes from Apaloderma vittatum, assembly GCF_000703405.1. Taxonomy (NCBI): domain Eukaryota; kingdom Metazoa; phylum Chordata; class Aves; order Trogoniformes; family Trogonidae; genus Apaloderma; species Apaloderma vittatum. Next base: position 65,183 of record NW_009714891.1, read on the forward strand.
GTTAAAAGTCTTTTAACAAGAAGTCAGTTATGATTTTGGTGTACTTCAAGTATACAAAAAGATCTTTGTAAAGAGAATAGTGATGCTCTACATAACTGCTGTGTCATTGGACTTTAAAGCAATAGTTAATGAGAAAAACAGGTACTTTAGAAATTTTCAGGTAAAATTCCGACATAGATAAATTCTAATTGTAAAAATGCTAGGGCACTGGAACAGATTATTGAAGAGAGTCATGGAACATGAGCAAAGTATTTTAAAAAAGAAGTTAGACAAACTTCTGTCAGTGACAGTGTGAGAATACTTAGTCCTGTCTTGATAAGGAAGGGTAAATCAGGCACTCTCTTAACATTTGCAATGCTCCTGCCGAATGGTTACTGATTGTTTTGAGGTTTGGAATCACAAAAAAAAACCACAAAAGTAACTGGTATTCATATAACACTGTGTTTCAGCCATCTGTGGTTCAGTGACAATGTCTCTCTCTCCAGATGGTACCCAAATGCAGCCAAGATGGGGAGACCTCAGGTGAGATTTCTCATAGAAATTTGGCAAAAGTCTCACCTAAGCTGGGACTGTAGCAGAGCTGGCCTGAACCAGCAGCATGTGTGCCTTTGAGAGGGGCAGGAAAGGTTGTAGAGCCTCTGCACTTCACCCAGAGCCCTGATATTACCTTATTTCATTGCATCCCTCCATTCAATAGTTGGTGTGTTGGTTGACTCAACGATTTTTCTCTAAGCCATTAAAATGGCAAAAAAGAGGGAGAAGAAAATACCTTAGATAGTAACATAAGAGCAAGAATTTCTAAACTGATAAGCAACAACCACATGGAGGCTGGAAATCAGAATTCATGAAATGATGGAAAGTGGGAGATGCTAAGCAAAGTCATAAGAAGCACAGTGAGATGCTGGGAGCAGGATGTGGTGAGATCACACCAGCTTTCTGCCAGGAGGCGAGGGTGCTGCCATGTCCAGCCAAGCTGGACTCCACAGCAAAGCTCCTTCTACCTCAAACTCCCGGGTTGTTCAACAGATGGCAGAGGGCTGGAGGAGATAGATCAGGGAGGGGGAGGAAGGACAGCCCATGGAACTGCTGTGCTGTTTGGATTTTGTAACTCTATTTACACAATTTTAATTTGTTTTAGTTATTAATTATCAGTTACTGATTTAGTTAAGAGGGTCTCCTAGGTGTGCTCACATGTTTATTTGACAGCATGTGTATTGGTGAAAAATGTAAGGATGAAGTGAGTTATACGCTGACACACACACTGATATGTAGATCAACAGAAATGCACTTCTAAGAAAACACATTCCTTTAATACGGTATTTACCCACTAATGGCTTTATGGACAGAGACACTGCATTGCTCTTACATTTCTGTTTAATGACATAAACCATCATTTTATATCATGATGTTGTTTTATTTTGCTTTCTTGCTTTTTGTGTATGTGATGTCCCTGGTATATGTCAAAGTAGAATTTTTCTGAGATGGTTTATTTATACTCACTTTGCATTTACTTTGATGCTTTGAATCTTCACAAATATATATCACGCGTCAAAGATTTTCAGATAAGGGATAGTGGTCCTGCTGGTTTTAAATCAGACTGCTAGAATATAGATATTTTGCAGCCAGAGGATAGAAGACCACTGAAATAGTCAGGTTCCAATAATCAGAATATCTGACAAACATACCCCTTGGAGATATGTACTGGTTTTTACTAGAACGATACTAAAAATACACAGTATCCCAATGAGGACAACTAACAAATACTGACAAGGCTTGGCCTTGTCTAAAAGAAAAGCATGTAGTGATTCATTTCTGCAGGAAATCCTTCTCTGTGCTTTAAGAGTACTTGGACACTAATAAGATTTAACATCTCCTGCTTGTGTGGAGAACTGCTTGGAAAAAAATACAGTTTTTATTTTCCCTTCTTGCAAAACTGTGAGAATGGTTTAAAATTTGAAGTACAGTTTAAAATAACCAATCTTTTCCTGTATTTTACATAGTTTTGAGAGGGGAAGAAAAGGAAAAGAGAAGGAGCATTTGTAATTTTAGTTTTGTTACTAAAAGAAATACCCCTCTTTCACAGTCAAATTTCTATCTAACTTGGCTAAGGAGGGAGTGACTGACCATCATTCAGCTTCTCTGCAGACTATTAAAGAATGCAATAGATAGAATCATGCTTGCAACTTCGAACATCTGTTAAACTAACTAAAAGAAACACAGAGAAGGATTGAGTGTCTGTAACACAAATATGTTGCCTGAGGCTCAATGAGTCTGTGTGAACAAAACTGCAGTGGTGGCCTCCCAGAGTTTTGGTGTCTTCCATTTCACCTTCGAACTGAATAAAAGCACTTAATCACTTTTGGGAGACTTCTCCAGTTCTCAATAAAATTTTATTTTGCTGTTTATCTTTGTTCTAAGCCTATGTTTAAAAATTATTTTAAATAAAACAACATAAACCCTCTAGTTCTTAAAAGATGGAGAATTATTCAAGAAATTGAAGCAGAAACTGATTGAAAACAATGTCTTGATTGTTCATTATGAACAAGATTCACCATAACTGTTACTTTTTGAAGCAGGATGTTGAAATCCTCCTTGAGACATTATAGAGATCGAGGACATTCACAGGACTGACCAACATGATATTTTATGGTTTGAATTCATATAATTCCAAATAATTTCTTCAGCTCATTTATACTTAATCCTTTGATCAAGTGGCAAAATTCACAGTTGCCCAGGCGAGTTGACTGGTGTGAGAACGCCCAGATGTGAGTGGAAGTGGATACACGCTGTCCTTCTTTCAGACTGAATCAGTTTAAACATCCTATACCTTAACCTACCTGTCCCTCTTGTGAACCGACATCCATACTTGTAAAAAGGAGGATAAAGAAGACAGACTTCACTGAAGGCTTGTTTGCACTACCTGGAGAAATGATTGTATTTTTATAGCAAAGATACCTAATCTGCTCCTTCTTGCTGTCTGCCATTATTGTTCCACCTCTTGTGACCTTGGAAATAATAAAATGTTGACATGGTGTTCCTCCAACTCTGTGAAGATTTTCTCCTTTTCTGCACATGGGGAGGCCTGACATAATGTGCCATGAACTTTCTTTTCTGCTTTTGAAGACGGAACTCATATACATTGTGCCCAAGCTTTGGGGATGGAGTGATTCTTTATAGAAACTTAATCAGACCTTTGATCTGGGTGATAAACGAAGTGTTCATTTCCCAGTAACACAGTATTGATGTGTAGCTGGACTTACTGAGAGAAACTGCCTGGATTTAAACTAGCAAACCTCTCTCACATTGTCCTAGAAGGTCACTTCCAGGTCAGAGGTAGCTAAGTGGTATTTCAGGTTAGGCTAAAGGGTGAGTCTTGTTTTCTCCTGAAAAGAAAATATTCTTTTCATCCTCTCTTTATTTGTATTCTCATTGCTTATTTATTAAATAGCCCCACAGCTTTGTGCTGTAACTATGTTTAGCTTCGGGGGATTATATGTAATTTGTTGTTTGTCATCTCAGATACAACATCAAAGAATTCTGTTAAATATGTTATCTTGCTGTGTTTATTTCCTTTAAGCCAATGAGGAGACATACTGCAACTCAAACCTGGAAAATTAATTCAGCCCAGACAGAGTTCCTTTGGTTGTTACAGCTCCTGAAGGGAAGAGCTCCTAAAGGGATATAGATGCAATATTTAATAATTATTTTCAATTCTTTGTCTCCTGTAGCGAGAGGAAATATGAGTACTGTTAGTGAGTGCTGCAAAGGAACTTATAACCTAGAAGTTTTGCTAGTTTACTGTTTATAAATTTTGCTGGTTTATTGACATCTTTTTTTCATCTTTTCATGGATTTGAGCTCTATAAATACTAAGGTAGAGATGTACAGTTGTTATTCAATATAATGATTTTCATGGTTAATTATTTTAAGATGAGTTATTTTCTTAATAATTTTGTTTGGCATTTCCTATTATTACATATATATATATATATATATACACACGTATACATATATATTATTACATAGGTACATAGCCTAAATAAAGCACAACAGACTTAGGGGAAAAATAATAGAAGATGTTGTATTGATCTATTTTCCCTCATTCTTGCTTCATCAAAAAATGATACCTAATGAAAAGCATCATCAGTATTTCAAACTCTTGAATATCTCTCATTGAAAGGTTTACACAATATATTAACAAATATATTAAATTAAAGCCACAAGCTGAGTTTGTTGGGCAAAAAACCCCTCAAAAGCAGCACTGAGAACTTCTGTACAGAACATCTTTCAACATACTACAGACACCTTGTTCTGCTGTTACTACTCAGATTAATCTCAGAGTGATGCTTTGAGAACATAATTGTCAATTTAAGAACTTAAAGTGGAGATTAATAGAGATTTTGGAGCATCACTTTGAATCTTAATCCAAAGACAGAGCTGAGATTACCTCATGTGAAAGCAGAGCATTACCTTTCAACCGTATTTCCATATTTCTTCTCAGACAAAATCAATCAAATTTTCTTCCTTGAATATCTTTTAATTCTCATCGCCTGTGGAAACATATAGCTAGTTCCTAGCTGAGTACCCAGCACTTAGTTCCCTATTGAATGAAGTGAGCACATTCTGTTTACAAAGAGTTTGTTTCTTGTAGCTTCCAGAAACATTGACATCTCATGCTATAATTACATTAAATTATTGGAAACTGCCTGTGGCTGGCCTTGAGTTTGCAGAGCTTTGTTTCCTTTCTGCCAGAGTTTTCTGATTGTTGCTATATCAAGTTTCTTCAATTTTCTTTGCATGAAGTTATAGCATCATGGAAATGGAGCTGGACAAATTATATGGTCAAAGAAAGATGAACTATACGTACTGGGGTCATTTTAACAGATCTCATTTTTCTTTTACTGCTGGAAAATAAAATAAATAACAACCTTGTTATATTTTGCTTTTACATCTACCTTCCATGGCTAAGTCTGAAACAGTGGAGATATCTTAAATGTATCATAGTTCTTGTCCTTGAGTAGTAACTTTGACACAAGGAAATAAGAAAATCCCTATCCTCTTGTGTTTTAGCTTTTATGATAGAACAAGGTTACGCTGGGCATCTTCAGAGATTAAATCCTGAAAAAGAGATTATTTTTTTGAATTACTATTGCACTTACTAATACTAATCCAGACCCTTGGGTGATAGATGTTAAAAAGACACTCCTTGCCTTCAGGAATTTAAAATATGGATTTTGATCAGACATAACTGGAAGAAGTAAATCAAGGAGGAAATTGAAAAGCAAGAAGCAGAAAAACAAGTAAATCACCTTAAAAAGGATATGTATCATGTTTTACAGTTTACTTAACCACAATCAACATTTTTAAAGTGAGCTCCTTTTACAAACTTTTTTACTGCAAAAGAACAGTAAAAATTTATTTTTGAATTCTAGTTATCCTTGGAGTATACTGTTGTTGTTGAGTCATAATTATATATTTATATATCTTTTAATTTATATATTTATTGTTGTTGATATAACAGTAATAACAGCAACAACAGCAACAACAGCATCAACAGCAACTTCTTCTTCTTCTTCTTCCTTCTTCTTCTTCTTCTTCTTCTTCTTCTTCTTCCTTCTTCTTCTTCTTCTTCTTCTTCTTCTTTCTTCCTTCTTCTTCTTCTTCTTCTTTCTTCTTCTTCTTCTTTCTTCTTCCTTCTTCTTCCTTCTTCTTCTTCTTCTTCTTCCTTCTTCTTCTTCTTCCTTCTTCTTCTTCCTTCTTCTTCTTCTTCTTCTTCCTTCTTCTTCTTCTTCCTTCTTCTTCTTCCTTCTTCTTCTTCTTCTTCTTCTTCTTCTTCTTCTTCTTCTTCTTCTTCTTCTTCCTTCTTCTTCTTCTTCTTCTTCCTTCTCCTTCTCCTTCTCCTTCTCCTTCTCCTTCTCCTTCTCCTTCTCCTTCTCCTTCTCCTTCTCCTTCTCCTTCTCCTTCTCCTTCTCCTTCTCCTTCTCCTTCTCCTTCTCCTTCTCCTTCTCCTTCTCCTTCTCCTTCTCCTTCTCCTTCTCCTTCTCCTTCTCCTTCTCCTTCTCCTTCTCCTTCTCCTTCTCCTTCTCCTTCTCCTTCTCCTTTCTCCTTCGCCTTCTCCTTCTCCTTCTCCTTTCTCCTTCTTCTTCTTCTTCTTCTTCCTTCTGGCTTAATGTGTTCATAATTTATTCAAAAAGAAAAATCATAAATCTACTTCCACCCACGAAGTAAAGCAAACAAATATAATGTATTTTCAAATGCTTGCTACTGGAGAACTCTTTCTCGGAATGTTCCATCTTGTTAATGTATATGGATATTTTAATTGTTCAGAAGAAATGAAGGGGAACTATTTACCAAAGGAGGTGTCTCTTTCTTCACTTCTCTAATTTTTCAGCAGCTTTATATATAATTAGAGATTGCTGATGCAGTGATTATTGTGAAACAAAAGAAGCTTGATTGCTACACTGTTATACATCGAAGAGGGAGAAATAATTTGCCATGACTGAATTTACTAACAAGTATTTAATGGAATAGTCTGTCCCAATGTATGTAGGGAGTGGTGTTAAGCAGAGTAATTTTAAACTGTACATCTTTCTTTTTAATTTAATTGGACATTGGACACATGTCATAAATTCTTTACTTTGAATAAACATGTCTCCTTGTACTCCAGCTCATATATTACGTTTTGTGGATTTTCAATCTCAGCATTTTTTTAAATTCTGTTAGCTATAACTTATCCTCCACGTTTATCAGAAAGCCAAACACAGAATAATTAATTTTAGATTTACTGCTTTCTTTATAACTTGCTAATATTATCTCTCTGACACAATGACTTTTAGATAAAAGTTGATGAAGATTTAGTTTAAAATAGTGCTTAACCATGTGTTTATCTATTTGACTTCATATCAATCGTGAAATCAGTTAAGGACTTCATTATAGCATTTTTGTTGTAGATTATTACCCCTCAGAGCAGCATCCAGGCCCAAGTTTGGGTTGTTTATGAAGTGCACAGAAAGATGTGGACTTTCATTTTTCAACCTAAGACATACCCAAAGGACCTGACTAGAGCAGGAAACATGAAGTACACTGTTGTATATGGACTCCTGTTTCTGTCAGGCATCTGTACAAAGGATAACATGGAGTTGCCATCAACTGGTCATGCTCAAAGGTCCTCCAGACTTGCATATTAAGGACCAAGACTAACACTGCTTTTCCCAAGAAGAGCCTGGTGAAATTATCCTCCCCTTTTGCAGTGATCTAATCGAATAAATACAGCAGGAGAGATTCAGATTTGTTTTCTGTGACAGTTTGCATGTCTCCAAGTCCATGTTTCCCCTGGAACTTTTTTACGCAACAGTCTGTACACATGGCTGAGAAAGTACATCAGATTGCCTCTAGGCCTTTAGGTACTGAAGGATGAAAGATTCCTGGTGCTGTAGAAAGCAGAAAAAGAGTTTGAGCCAGCAATCCAGTAATGAGGGCTCTATCTCAGGAATGGCAGTTTGAGCCCCTTCAGTCTGCCAGGGAATTGATTTAATGGCTCAGTCCTCCTGGGCAAGCCTTTCAGATCAGTGACTCTGAGATGCTCTTCTGGCATTCAGCTTGAATTCAGGCTCATGAGAAGTGCAGGATGGCCTGCCAGAGGTTTGGAGGACTGTCAGCAGTCCACTGTCCAAAAGCAGGGGAGCTGCTTCATTAAGCACTGCCACAATTGTACCTTTTCCACCTCTTCAAGGAGGGTTTTCAGTAGAAAATTATAACATTGGTAATTTGGAGAAGGTTTAATCATGTCAATGAGTAAAACATCTCTTCTACTAGGAACAAAGTTTGCTTTTTAATACATACCGATTGTATTTATTTTAAAAACACTTTTGCCTCTTTCCAGCTTTTTGAGGTATTTTCTGCTAACATAAACATTTCTAAAGTGTATTTGATGTGAATCCAGAGGGAATTAATGTAGATATTTCAAAGAGCTGATGTATTTAGTTAGTGTTGTGCATTTACAAGCAGAAAATACATACATACACATATATATATATATTTATATATGCAACTGTGTTGGCATGAATGACAAGACCTGAATGAGCTTCACATTATATAGAAAAATGATCATGTGAAAAAATTTGATTTCACAGATTTCACAAAGAGACATAAAATAAAGTCAATTAAGAATTAAATAAAAGGACAAGCAAAATAGTTTATACTATCACCTTGAACTTTAAAAAGTTGGACAAGGCTATGTTTCATAACATATAAAGAAACCCTTTCTGTAATCCCAGTCCAGGAGCCTTTATATCTGTTAACATTTTTTTTCCCAGAGAATTATCCTAGAATTCTCTTTATGTAACACATCCATATAAACATCTTTATCTACATACATGTATGTACACATGCATGGCTTCTAGATCGCTACATTTAGTCCTTTCTTTATAATCCCTTGTCTTAAAAACCAGAACTTAATATTGTTTTCTCATACGCTACCTGAAAATGTAGTCCAGAACAAAAAGGATTTTTTTTCTTTGTATATTTGAAAATATTTTTTGCTTTCTTTTCTTTTTATTTTGATTTTTATGCTTTCTGACTTTAGAGCCTTTCATATCCACAGGCAGTTTGTCCCCTGGATGCCAAGATTTGTAAGAAACTAACCTTTTGTTAGACCAATTGATAAAGACCGGAAAAGCAAGCAAATTGCAAAATAAAAAATGAACATTGTCTTGGAAATATATTTAAAAATTTGTTATGTCCACAAACTGTAGAAAAAATGACAATTTTGTGAAGTGACTAGTTAATCTAAATCCTTGAGACTTTTTTGACCAAAACATTCAGTTAACATTGTCCAGTTACATTTATAGCTTCTTTGACCAAGTACCTGAACTTCACTGCTGTTTTCTTTTAATATGTTCTGTCTTTGTCCCAAATTTTTATACTTTCGGCCTTTACAAAAGCTCTTTATCAAAACCCAGTTCTATTCAACTTAACATTTACACAATTACTTTGCAGTTTTGGGGACTACATTACCAATTCCTGCCCACAAATGTTCCTCCAGAAGTCATTTATTCCCTCCCTACCTGGATTTGCTTTTTCTTGACATGGCTTACAGAGCCACTCTAAAACTAGATCACTCCCTGTAATTAATATTTGAAATAAAATGATCACAGTTTTGCCTCTGTTTTTTTTCTTTTTCTTTATTTCCCATCACTTCAGACTGAGTTTTCAAAATGACCCGTGGCAGATTAAAGTTCTTTATTATGAGCATGGCCCCTAAACTAATGACAGTAGTTTTCTCTGAGCATTTCAGAAATGTTTCATCACACTGATCCTCTGGATGGTAAATACTTTACAGAAAAATATTTGGCTTCATGCCCCAAAATATCTCCTTATAAACAGGCTCTATATCAATTGTTTTTTAGCCATCAGCACGCTTGTAGCAAGTGTGGATAGAGCCCTTCTCATATCTTTGTTCGCAAAGCCTAGCCATGATGACGATGATATCGGTTGTGGATGGCCTATCAGTCAAGAGAAATGGCTATAAATGGCAGTGTGAGTGAAGTGTGAGAACTTGTCCTAGAAACTAGTGTGAATGAAACAAAAGTCATGCATTGACTGTTGACCGTGCATTACTGGAAACATGAAACATTGCTTTTCAAAATTTCAGTCAAAACCAAAACTTTGGAAAGGATCTCCCAGTTGCAGGCCATTGTAAAGAAGACCTGAAGAGAGAAAGGCATCTCATTACCACTGCCCCATCCCTATCCCCGCAAACAGAGGTATCACAAAGTTTCTAAAGAGATATTGCCCCTTTAGACAATGTCCTTCTTTATATCCGTTGTACTTCCCCACACCGTCCTACTGCTACACTGAAAATAGTTCTGGCCCACACCAAGACATGACTGTCTTCCTCAGTCAGCTTTTTGGAGCATGCACTAAGTTTTTGTTTCTTAGTTGTATGACAGTCAACACAACAGCTCCCTTGACAGTCACTGCAACCTCATGACATTAATACAGGTGAAACAGCACTAGTGATAGCAGACACCTCTCTCTCACACCAGGGCAGAATGCAGGAAAAGCACAGGACACCTACCTAGTGAGTCAGTAAAACAGCTGAAGCCCAGTTGAAGCAAATTTCTCCTCTTCCATCAGCCTTAACAGAAATGAGCCCCTTCAGTAGGCACTTGCTAAGTTGAAAAGGGATACTGGCAATTCTGAAGAAATAAGGGGAGGCTGCTGTTTGCAGTGCAGTCATACAACTTTTGGCAAGGCCAAAGGGGTAGGACAATATATTTTGAAAACATTTTTATATTGTTTGAGATCGTAGACAGCTTCTGCTTTGCTGTGATATCTTTTCTTTTCTCCCTCTCCCCCCCCCTCTTGTTTTTTATCTGTCGTTCTTTCTTGTCCTACAGATTGACTGAAAACACTCTTTAAAAATGAGATTTGCAACATTAGTTCATAGTTACTTTGATGTTATTACTGAAGTAAAATTCTATTATGGCTTCACAAACCTGGATTTGGAATAAGTTAAGGTTAAATTTTGGATGATGGTGAAAGTTTGATTATTTCTACATGTTGACATCATGACCATAATAAGTTCATTGGGCATAAACGTGAAGGGTTTTCTGCCCCAGAAAAAAAAGGTTTTTTTAAAAAATTATTTTGCTTGTGATTCATACCACTGTTGTATTTTGTCTTCTGCCTTAATTTCTTTTTCATGACTAGAACTCTTGGTTTAAAAATCCGCCTTCAATGCAATAGTGGTGACATTGCTTCAATTTCTAGCATATATTGACTAGAACAAACTTCCATTTACTATGGGTTAACCTGAGAGCTGGCAATTTGTCCACATAAATAGTGTTAAAGGGAGACCCAGAAGCTGAAATAATCCTCTCCACCTCGACAGTGTCCTTGCATTTCCTCCTTTCTCTGAAAGGGGAGAAAAGAAGAAACAAGCTCTATTTTTTCTTATTTTCCATGTATTAATAAGCTGCATTCGTGTCTTCTGCTACAGAGCTCATTATCCAAAGCTATCTCAGCTTAACTGCTGTATAATTCAAAACAAGCTTATCAGTTCCCTTAATCTAAAATATTAATCCCACCACAATCAAATCTCACATGTATATGTGATTTTGAGTGGTAATATTTTAGTGCAAACTGAATAAACTCGGAGCTAAAAGGATAAAGGAAACATTTGTGTTTCATTTTACTTTGCTATTTATAATATTTAAGAATGTTGTCTCTTACATTTCCAGCACTGATAATTTTTCCTAAATTAGTATAATCTTTGTAAATTAAGCAAGCTTCTTAAAAGCACTAGAAAAGTAGCTTAGTTTTGGACAACATGTCACCATGCAGATCTAGCTTCCTTTTTCACTCTGTTTAAGGTGATTTGGTGCAGAATAATTATTTTTACAAGATCTTATGCTAAAATTGTAAGAACATGGAATATATTTTTCTACATATTCTGACCTTTATGTTTCACAGAGATTGCAAGTTTTCTTGGTATTTAAAATAATATCTGATATCAACTGTGCCATCAGCATCAGCACTAAGTGTTTATCTTATTTCTCTCCTTTCAGCGGCAGAGTTCAGCTGGTTACCAGTGACCTCTGCTATTCCGTATTCCCACCATCCAAATGTCCGCAACCAAAATCCTTCTCATTATCTTGTCTTACATTTCAGTGTTTAAAATTAGCACCTGAACACAGTTTTGCAAGGATCTACAGGGAAGCAGCTTCAGGTAAATAAACTCCCTGTGCTGCGCACGCTAGGCACAGGCTGGATCAAACAATTATCTTAGTAAGTGGTCTTCCTTGTGTATTAAAAACAGAGTCCTTCCCACTTTATTATTAATTGACTGTGGGATTCTGGCAAAGTCTTTCCGACGTAGCAGTATCTTGCTTGCAAGTATTTTATTATTTAAGTAATAAGAGATAGTGTTGAGAGAATATTTGCTGTTGCATAGTTTAATCAACCCACAGCCTCTGTTAGGTTTCTTACTGTTCTTTGGATATGGGTTCCTTAGGAAGGAAGTGGAAGAAAAATATTACTATACAGTCAGATTTCATTAGACAACGGAGCCTTTAAAGTTATTTACTTATAGATTTAAATAACATTACTGTTTACCAGTACAGCTCTGTGTTTACTGTACTGTTGTTTTGTATTGTTTAAGGGCATAAGCCAGTCACCCAAACCTAGGAATCCAGGACAATTTTAGAAGGTTCCACGTGTTTTGTCTGGCCCCCAGCTGCTATTCCATGAGGGCATGTTAGAACCTGTCATATCTGGCAATCCCACATGAGCATTCTGTATTCTCTAAGGAAATATTCTTTATTTTATAAATAACTAAAATAGGAGATGACACATACATTACATATGGGAATCCACACATAGATGGCTACATGTGAGTACACTGAATTCCATCTCTGATAATGCTCTTCAAATATGCAAACAAAATACTGAAACTAATTTATTTTCTATGTCTGCACTAGTGATGGCAAGAAGTATTGCTAATACTTAAACCACAGAAAACCAAATTCAGATTCAGACACAAAGAAAAACTGTCTTACAAAATGGAATAGATTACCTGAAGAGTTTAAGAAGTCTGCCTCCTTGGAGACTTTTGAGAAGATGTGAAACAAACATCTGTCAGTAATGACAGATATAAAGCTAATCTAACCTTATAGCAGATTTAGACTAGATGATTCCTTCAAAAGACATAAATAAAGTGGAATAGAAAGTGATTCAAATGGAAATGAAGGCCTGATAATATTTTTTTCTCCTTTTTACTCATTTATCACTTCCCTAAAATCAGGTTTTTCTACCTCTACATTTGACCTTAAGACATATATCCTATACTGCATCTCTGTCTCTCTATATCGTTAGTTAGAGGTACCAGTCATGCCACATACCTCTCAAATGTAGGTACCTGATAATTAGTTTTCTACAGTATGGAGTCATAAATAATCAATTGTGTTATTGTTTTAGTTGTATCTCAAAATCATTGTTTAAACAAGCTTTGAAAAAGGATGGTGTTTTAAACATGACTATCGAGTGTGCACTACTCCAAATGCAGTCATCTTTTATGGAAAATGTGTGTACAGAAGTTGTTTAAAAAGCATGTATTAGAATTGCCAAATAAAGGTGATCTGCTGTGGGTTTTCTCTTAAAAAAAAAGATTTAAAAACCGTTTCCATAGTTAATATCTAAAATAATTTTCCATAAATCTTTCCAGAAAATAGTGACCATGCTGACTGACAGAAGTTTATTTTGAGTCTTCCATCTCTGACCAACATCAGAGAACGCTGGTCTGCTGGAGGCAGAGTTGGCTGGCTGGTGGCAGTGCATGACACAAGAACACATACTGCACTGACAGGAGCTCAGATAGTGAAGATCTAAATAATCTCTAACCTTTCTAATAATTTATGACGTATTACCAGGTCAAATGATAAAAAAAATGGTCGATGAAATCTGACCTCTAGAACTCTGTCAGATGCCTCAAAAGCAATGTGACCCTCAAGTGAATTCAGAGCAATGTTCACAAGTTTCTGAAAAAAATCCAAAACCATTTAGTTTCTGTTTTCTTGAAAAGACATAAATAAGATATTTACTGGAATTTAAATCCATTTTCTCATTTTTTCTGAGGTGAAAGAATTTCAAATTTTTTTCCAAGCCCAAATAATTATTGAATGCTTTAACTATCATGCTCTATAATTTAGTATAATTGAGTATATGTTGAATCACATTCTTCCGTAGTTTTCATTGAACAGATTTTTGCAAGCTGCTATTTTCAGATTAGCACATTGGAAACTATAAGATAATTAAAAATACATTTATATATAGAGAAGATTAGATAGCATCATTAATATGTCATCTCCATTTTTCAAGAGAGATCAATCTAATCTATGCCATGTCATGAATAAACTGGCTGATGTCACTGCAAGGCCATTCTTGTTGTATTTGAAAAGTCATGGTAACTAGGGAAGCTTTCCGAAGACTGGAAGAAAACTAATGCCACATCTGTCTTCAATAAGGACAAGAAGGAAGATCAGGGAAATTATAGTCTAGTCAGTCTACCTTAAAACTGGGGAAAGTGGTGGAGTGAATAATCTTGGATACAATTCCCAAATGTATTAAGGACAAGTGGTGACTGGGAGTAGTAAGAATTGTTTCACAAAGGATAAATCACACCTGATTGACCTTGTAGGCTTCTTCAGTGAAAGCTTAGTGGGTAAAGGGAGAGTAGTGGATGTTGTTTATTTTAACTTTAGCAGGGCTTTCAATGGTTACTCTAAGTGTGGTCACAGTTTGGAGTAGGTTACTTGAGAGAGATTGTGGAGTATCCACCCTTGAAGACATTGAAGAACCAATTAGATGTGACCTTGAGCAATCTGCTCTAGGTGACCCTGCTCTGAGAAGGAGGTCCTCTAGGGATCCTTTCCAAACCCAACTATTCTGTGATTCTGTGAAAAGAGACAAAGCACTGATTGAGTGATACTTAAATAAATGTTGCAGAGTAAGAAACAGTGAAAGGGAACATGTAATCAATGCTTTGACAGCTAATAATTTTGGATGATATGCCAACAGTCATAAAATGCAGAGGCTCTGTTTTGTTTACCATATTCAAAGAATTTTACTAAAATAGCACTTTTGGATCAATTTTTTTTTTTTTTAAAAAAGGAAAAGGTAACTGTAAAGCAGAGGAGAGTGAAGATCCTTATTAATGGAGATGGACCAAATATTTTAGCCTCCGACATTCCTTGACACTGAACGCAATGTTGAATTTCCTGTTTAGAGGAAGTTTTTTAAATACAATGGCTGGTGGTAAACTTCTAACCTCTAAGCTTCACAATTCAGAATAAGATGTCCAAGTTCACTTCAGCGATGTTATCCTTTTCAGACATGCTCTAGAGAATTGCCATGGTAACCCAGGCATAATTGTGTGGATATAACTTTAGATAACTTCCTCACAGATGTTTCTAAGGGCATTTATGCATAGTGGGTACTAGTGGTCTTACCAAACACAGGAGCTGTGCAAGACACTCACTATGATTTATCATAAAAGTTGACCCTTTCCTGATGAAAAGCTCATTCTAGATGTGCCTGACACATCTGGGAAGACCTCATTCAATTGTTTTACGCCATACTGGGAAAATGAACACTAAGTCATAGAATCATAGAATGGCCTAGGCTGGAAGGGACCTTAGAGATCATTAAATCCAACCCCCCTGCCATGGGCAGGGACACCACTGTGGCAGGTGTTTCCTCCCCCCAGCTGAGCTGTTGCTAGGCAGATTTTAGGGAATCTGTGACCTGGGCTAGTCTGGACTTGTATATGGGACATGGGCTGGTCCAGACTCGGTTACACCCAGGAAGTTGGCCAGAAGCCAACGAGAAGCCGAGATGGCTATGAGTAGCCAACGAAAAGCCAAGATGGCTATGATTGACCACAGTCATCATTGACTAGTCTTTAAAACAGGGTTCTTGCCGCGGCCGTTTTGGAGTTACCTCATGGCGGTTCTGAGGTTTTAAAGTCTCCCCCTTGGTCTAGGGGACCCCTAGCAAAGGTCGATCAGGCAAGAATGGGACGCCCCACCTGGTTAAGGTACCCCTAGCAAGGTCGAATCAAGCGAGAATGGGAACCTCTGTCTGATTAAGGTGAGTGTGTGATAATCCGGATTATCATTCTTTTGTTAAGGGCGTGTTTGAGCTTGATCTTTTCCTCAACTAATACTGAACCTTTAAATTTGGAGGAGCTTATATTCCATAAATAAATTTAATTTAACTACACGTGTGAATTTATTTTTTGAATATGGGCGTGCTACTCACCTCCTTCTTTACAACCACCTCTCAGCTAGATCAGGCATCACATGGGGACCGAATGGGGATTGAACCCGCGACCTTTGTGTTATCAGCACCATCCTCTAACCGACTGAGCTAACCAGCCCCTGATCATAGAACCCTATCAGCTGGAAGAGACCTAGAAGATCATTGAGTCCAGCCTTTGCCACAGCCCTATCAACCAGCTGTAAGAAGACACTTGACCAGATCTTCTTCCATTCTGGCATTACAATAACAATGCAGTAACCACAGCAAGCCTCTCAAAAGAGAGACAAGAGAACTAAGTCGATATTTTTTATGTAGGCATAGAAAATCATAATGAAAAAGTACTTACAGAGATGCACTTCATATATATTATAGAGGCAAAAAAAACCCCAAACAATAACAACAACAAAACAAACAAACAAACCACACCCCACCCATTTCCTTTTCTTCATAAGTTTATACAAAGGATTGAGGGTCCTGGTCTTTCCACTCCTCTAGTAGAAACTTATGTTCTCCATTTGCTGAGGCTATATTTCTCAAAATTAATTTTATTTTTAAAAAATATATGCACAGCCATGATAGCTTCACAGTTGGTAGAAGAGAAAAACCTCTTTCATTTTCTTAATGTTTTCAGCAGCACTCTACATTTTTCTCCTTAATGGCAGAACATCCATACATGCTTTTAACTTTTACTTCTTGCCCATAGGTTTCCCTAGAGTTTCTGCAAGAAGACAGTAATTTTACTTCTGCGGTAACCTTTCAAAATGTAATCACACAGAAGCCAACATGAAACATCTGGACAAAGTAATCAAAGAACAAAGAACAGATATTTTTCATAGTAAAAAAAAGTGGTATGACTATCATCATTTTAGTCTTAAAAAAAGAAGTTAATGGAGTGTCAGCCGTAACTTTTATTCCCTCTGTCCTATCGCTCTCCACTAGGGAGAACAGACCAACACACGCCTCTCTACAACCTTCCTTCAGGTAGCTGTAGAGAGCAATGAGGTCGTCCCCTCAATCTCCTCCAGGCTAAACAGTCCCAGATCCCTCAGCCTTTCCTCATATGACTTGTATTCTAAGCCCTTTACCAGCTTGGCAGCCCACCTCCATGCCCTCTCCAGCACCTCGATATCGCTCTTGTAGTGAGGGGCCCAAAACTGGAAGCAGTACTCGAGGTGGGGCCTCACCAAAGCTGACTACAGGGGCACAATCTCCTCCCTGCTCCTGCTGGCCACACCATTCCTGACATAGGCCAGGATGCCGTTGGCCTTCTTGGCCACCTGGGTAGACTTCTGGCTCACGCTCAGCCAACCATCTACTAACACCCCCAGGTCCCTCTCTGCCTGGCAGCTCTCCAACCACTCCTCCCCAAGCCTGTGTGCCTACACCCAATATACTGGATACTTCCACATGTTAAATATGTGCATGGGAGTGTTTTTGCTTTCTTTGATAAGTAAGAAAAAGAATTTTGTGTCCAGAATTGATGATTAGTTAGGATTGGTGATTACAGCTGGAATATGTTCAATACTGACCAAAAAAAAGGGAGTACGGTAACATATATTAGCATTTTAAAAGAAGTAATTTTCCAAAACCTAGGCAAATTTGGAGTTATTGGAAAAAAAAGACTTATCTGAAAAAAAACCAAAAAGAGGGAAAATCGAAAGTTATGGCTGGTCATAACTATCTCATAATCCAGAAAGAACATAATTTTGATTGAAAGCTTATTTGTTTCAGTGGTAAATCCAAGAACTACATTAGAAGATATGTCAAAAGTAAAAAAGGAAGTTGTTAATAATCAATACAAATTATAGCTTATGAGATAATTAAAATTGATTTAAAAAAAAATGAAAGAAAATGAGGAAAGAATCCATGGATGACAGGGCTTTAAAAAAGTAAATCAATAAGCTTAGGAATACTAATTATCAGCACCTTTGATAATAGAGAGCCTGTATCTGCTGAATCATTCGAAAGGAAAAGATTTGACAATTAAGGTAAACACCATAACTGTGAGCAAGAAGTGTGATGATGACAGTTGGTGTTTATAAGGATGTATCAAATATTTCAGAGTAGTCATAAAATTAAAACTAGAATAAGAAATAGTATAATTATCTTTCAGGGAAAATAGCAGTTTCTCTGTGTTTTGCACACAAAGACAAACAGAATTTACTGGTCTCAGTGGAAGAATAAACAAGCAAAACATCCTTGTCGATGACATGGACAGTGGCATTAAGTGCACCCTCAGCAAGTCTACCAACAACACAAAGTTGTGTGGTGCAGTCGACATGCTGGAAGGAAGGGATGCCATCCAGAGGGACCTTGACACGCTTGAGCATTGGGCCCAGGCCAGCCTCATGAATTTTAACAAGGCCACGTGTAAGGTCCTACACCTGGGTCGAGCCAATCCGAAGCACAGATACAGGCTAGGCAATGAGTGGATTGACAGCAGTCCTGGGGAGAAGGATTCGGGTTTATTGGTGGACAATAAGATCAACATGAGTTAACAGTGTTTGCCTGCATCCCACAAAGCCAACCATATCCTGGGATGAATCAAGAGATATGTGACCAGTAGGTCAAGGGAGGTGATTCTGTCTCTCTATTCTGCCCTTGTGAGATCCCACCGGGAATACTGCGTCCAGTTCTGGGAGCCCCCAGCACAAGCAAGACATGGAGCTGTTGGAGAGAGTCCAGAGAAGGGCTAGCAAGATGGTCAGAGGGCTGGAGCACCTCTTCTATAAGAATGGGCTGAGAGAGTTAGGCTTGTTCAGCCTGGAAAAGAGAAGGCCATGGGGAGACTTTATAGCAGCTTTCCAGTACCTGAAAGGTACGTACAAGTACCTCCAAGAAGTCTGGGAAGGGACTTTTTACAAGTGCCTGTAGTGTTAGAACGAGGGGTAATTGGTGGAAGCTGGAAGAGCATAGGCTTAGACCAGATATAAGGAAGAATTTCTTTACCCTAAGGGTGATGAAGCACTGGAACAGGTTGTCCAGGGAAGCTGTGGATGCTCCATCCCTGGAAGTGTTCAGGGCCAGGTTGGATGATGCCTTGAGCAACCTGATCTAGTGGGAGGTGTCTCGCCATGATAGGGGGCTTGGAACTAGATGATCTTTGTGGTCCCTTCCAACCCAAATAATTCTATGATTCTATGAAAATAAATCATGTTATGATATACAAGAATTCAATCTGGCATATTTAATAGGCTGTCCTTGTTTCATGTTCTGTGAATCTTTTCTGTATTTTCCCTTATTTTTCTACAGTGCACTGATAAAATGGCTTTCTTTTTCACTGTCAGACACTATACTTGTCTTATGTGTTGGAAAACATCCACATACCAAGTCTTATTAAACTGTTGTCATATGTCTATGTTTTTTCATGTACTGACCGTTGTCTATATCAAGGTTCGTCAGTGTGTATTGTTTTGGGAGAACACTTAATTTCAGCATGCTTCATGTTTTGCGATGCAATTGGTATTTAATCGGTAGATTTACCTTCATAGAAGTATTGCTGAAGGAATACCTTCCAGAAAAGTTTAAGAAAATGTGAATTAAGAAGCTGCCTAATCTTTAAATTAGGGTCTCAAAATAGTCATGTCTGCTGCTGCAGCTATCTATTGTATTATGATTATATTACTCATCATATTTATGCATGTTATTGTATGTGAAACTGCAGTGATTCAGTACTTATTTTTAAAACTGAGTGACTAAAGAGTATGAAATTTTATTTGCAAGTGAGTACAAATATATATGCTTACATAAAAAGTTCTACACAAACATGTAAAGATAAAATTCTCTGAAAGTATTTTAATCATGTTAGGACAGCAATAGCACACAAAATTAACGTATCTACTTGTGGCATTATGCTTAGTCTACCATTCTTTCATGAGAGTATTGCTTTAGCAGGTATGCACTTCCTGGATTTCACTGTCAGTCACAGAGAAAAATTTTATTTCTGGAAGATATAAAGTAATTTCAGTGAATTCTCTGCTTCTGTAAACATGCACAGTGCATCCCTTTGATTATAAGTCATATTTTTCCTTTTCTTAGTGAAGTTTCTTTCACCTCTCATCCTTCAGTGCTCAAAAGAATCGAAAAACAAAACAAGACTTACGCTATGAGGTGACTACTCTTGAAGAGTACTTTGTTTTTTTTCACGTTACTTTTTAGTGCTGAGTTTCTTCAACATGTATAGATTGCATTAGGCTACTCATATAGGTGTACCGCTGCAGGACTGCATCCTTAGTCTGCTAATCTTTTTCTGATCCTTTGTGTCCTATTACTAGCAAAAAAAAAAAAAAGCCTGTACAGACACGTAAGAAGTAGTATTCCTTTCTTTTTTTTTAAAGTTACTTACGCTTTACACTTTAAAAAAATGTATATAGCTTTATTTCTTGTTAATGGAGTAATTTATATAGTACCGACTATCTACATTGACAGCACTTGTTATCCACTAGCAAATGTGCAGCATTTACTGAATCAATTACTTGAGTTATGAAGAGGAGCGCAAAGCCTCATAGCCACTCCATTCTTCTCAATAACAAAGGAGAAAACACATTAAAACCTAGCATTGATGGGTTGTTGTGAGATTCAGTCAATGAGCACTCCCAGAGTTGAAATTAAAAGGCAGTTAGGAGAAAATTGTTTTCTCTGGTCATCAGTCACAATGTGAAAGGCCTTTTTCACAATGATTAATTAAAAGCTGAAAAAAGACTGAGCTTTAATAAAGTGTTGGGATGGGGTTTTGGTAGCATCATGAGTTAATGGACAGTGGCTTGCCTTGACTAAGTGTTATTGCTCTAGTCCATAATTTCATCTTGAAAATGGGCAAGGGAGTGAATCTTCCTCTTAGTAATTGAGTATTGATTTGAAAATAAATGGCACTGAAACTCCCACTGAACTGTCAGGATATATTCTGGACAGCACTGACAAGAAATGGCTTTTGGTTGATGCGAAAGTTATGGATCAGCTTGATACTTAAATACATAGAGCTCCACTGCAATCTATCTTCTGATTTATCAAGTTTCAGATGGTCAATATATGACATTGCAGAGGAAATAACATTTATGTGCCTGAAGCAAGAATAGAGAAATATTATGACCTTTTTTTTTCTGAAATGTTTCCTTCAATGTGTGAAGCTATTAAAAAAAAACCCCAAACCTACCAGCAAAACTTTGGTTGATGCTTCAAATAACCATTCCTGCATATGAATGTTATTCTTGGAAATATTTTAAATGTGCTTACAATGATAGCGATTAATTTAACATACGCACATTACCTTAAAATTATTTTGTGGCATGCAGGCGACAGCAATATGGACTGTGCAACCTGAGAAATTATAAAACTGACAGCCATCACCTTTAAGACTTTACATGCTGATAATCTGTTAGCTGTATTAAAAGGTATATAGCCTACACTATGGAAAGTCTTAGAGCTTTCACTAGTATATAAAATCAATAATGGACATAAAACTAAAATAGTATAATTTTAGACAGAGAAAAAAGGTTACAGAGACAAAATAAAATTCAGTCAGGCTTTTTTTTTACCATAATAAAAATAAAAAAGAGTTTTAAATGCATTTAAGAACCGAACCAGCAATGAAATTAACGGGTGTCATGTATTTTAGACACTAGTCCGAGGAGTCTTTACTCCCCTCTGAGGTAGCTTTAAGCTATGGATGGCAATATCTTTAAGAGTTACTCCCTGGGTTTCTCAAAAGAAAGCAAAAGGAGCTCCAGATATGGATGTTGAATGGGGAATCACCTAAACATATCCAAGAAGAAAAGAAGAAGCACAACCATGTTTTCATACCTTTCACACTAGCGAAGGCTGCCTTTTTCTGTAAGCTCTCTATACGACCCCATTAGTTTTGGTGTAAAGCTTGATGGTTCTTGCCTTTATGTGAAGAATTTATACAACTCATATGCATGTCAACCCCAGTTAGGAAGGATAGCACAGACATAAGAAACAGAAGATCTCATTTTCTAACTAACTGGGGGTTCAAACCCTAGGTCCTTAAAGGCCTCCTGAGCCCCACTTAGTCCTTCAAAGAAAAACTTCACGGGGTGTATGCGTACATGTGTGCCTACATGTTCAGAAATGATGACCAGATTATAGGGGCAGGAAGACAGAAAGGAATATATCTCCACATGTCATTGTGAATTTTACATAAAAGGTAAAAAATACAGGTTTTGGATGAAAAATCAAAACAATCAACAATCTGGAAGAAACAAAATATGCCTTCTTTTTTGCTATTCTTGACTGGGATTTTGCCCTGTTTTTACTGATCTTAATTATATTAGACAAAAACCTGTGGGAGATCTTCCTTGGCTAAGACTGACACAAAAATCCCAGTAAATACTTTTGCTTAGGTATCATTTATCAACAGCTGTTTCTATCCACTCAGTAATGAACATACATTTTACCTGTCATCATTTTATTGCTAATTTAGAATCAAGTCCTCATACACTGCTTTAGAAATTCACTGGTTTAGATTGATGAAAAAAATTAGGTTTATTATTTATGTACTCTATAGATTCTTGCCTGAGAATATATTGTACTTCATTTTCCTCCGCACCAAGCTCATTACACCAAGCTGCACAGCTGAGGAAGTTAAGGGCTATGGAGTGCAACTCCTTCAGCAAACATAGTTTGGAGATGTTTATGCAAGTCATGGCATGAATAGAAGAATCGTTATACAGATTTCACAAAAAAAAAAGTAAAATAAATAAACAACACCATTTTTTTACAAGTATGTTCTGTAAAAGACACAAACTGGATGATTATAAATTATCTTGAGAAAATAGAATTTACTTTACTGAAGTTATTAATGATAAAATACGTTATTTTGAGAGCATTGAGAAAATTTCCGGCATATTTAACGGAATTGAGCTGACAAGCTAAAGCAACAAAAGTAAAATGCAAATCTTAATTAGCTGATCATTATGATGGATTTTGAACGGTTTCACTTAACCATTATATCTTATAAAGAACTATAAAGATGGAATGAAGACAGCAGAGATAATCTGTTGAATTATAAATGGATAAAGGAAAAAAATGCAGCAGTTCAAAAAAATCCAGCAGTTCAACTCTGATAAGTCTACCTAAGTATATCTGTCAGATTTAAGTAAATCACTGTTATTTCTTAGTTGCTTACAGCATATGAATATTTTTCTCTTGCCTTAATTTGTCTTCAAAATATTTTTATTAAAAAACATTTCCTTCTATTTTGATTTTGTTTATTGCAAAGTTTGGAAAAGAAAATTAAGGTCTAAAGTTTTGGATATATTTTTTAGGGAAAAAGAAAAATGGATATTAGTTTCCTCTCAGTGTTTAAATATATAAAAAAGATTGGCCAGAAATAATTTGGCCAAGGACACATAGGATGCCTATCAAAATCTTATTTCTCAAGTACTCAGCTAGCATTTCAATTGTCGTTAAGCTGTAGTGATCATCAATTCAACCACAGTATTTATAAGAAGAAAATTCAGAGAATGAGAATTTTGAAAACGCAGATGGATATTTTTAATGGATGCTACTACGTAACTTGTTTGGGTTTTTTTCCAACAAAGTTCTTCACTGGACTTAGAATAGATACATTTGAAGACTCCAAATTAGCTTCTACAGGTTTATCTTCACTTTTATTTCCCTTTCCTTTCCTTAGTTCTGCAGCAGTGAAAGGACTATTCCCTGACTCTGGTGTAGTGGACCACTAAAATAATCAATACAGAAAATTGTAATAGAAGTATGGAGGTTTGCCAGGGTGGAGAATAAATTAGAACATACGGTGGGAAAAAGACAAAAAGAAGGTCCATAAGAAGAGCTGTAAGAATGGCGCATGTGAACCGTACTGAGATCAAAGTTGTCAGGATACCGGTACAATGTGTGGAGCATCTCTGGACACCCAGATCAGGAGAGAAAGAGTAATGAATAAATCCTAGTAACCCACAGAGGAGTGAGTGCATGGAGAGAATGTTACAATAGCAGCTCTTGCAATGGGGGGAAGGAAGTTGCTTTCAGTTTTCTGGTGGTTCCTTGGAGGTCACAGAGGGTACAGTGAGTACGTGGGCACACTCGCTAATTCTGTCAGTCTGCTCTGTTTATGTTTGTGGTTGGTGACAGTATATTTAACAGGATGCCTAGAAAAACATTGTTTTCACAAGAACTTGGCAGGTTTTCCTATTCAGTTGTCAGCCATCTTAAAGGGGTCATGAAGTCAACTGTTTCCACTCACCAGAACAAGAAAAAGCAAACAAATCTGTTTTCATAAGGAATTCCCTTTTCAAGTTTTTACTCTTAACACACACTTGCAGTTGTCAATTTCCAGCATTGCCTGCTCCTACTACAGCAGAGAATCCAACAGGACACAAAAATCAAAAGTTAGACACCATTGCAGGGCCAGCTCCAGTCTGTGAACAAATGGCAAACAGAGCAGATTCAGTGCTACCTTACACATGATGGTGATTTTTCCAGAGCTTCAGCTTTTACTGTATTGCAAATTGGAGTCTAGAACAGGAATGAATTTTTCAACTTAGGGATATGAGAGCGTTCTTTGCTCTTCCAACATTTGCAGCCCTGTGCTCTTCTGCATTAACACCTCACCTTTTACAGAAGGAATTCAAATCAATAGCTCTGACTTCTCAGAAATACAATGTACTTGTAGACTATTGTTTAGTTAGTAAGAAGGAAGAAATGGAAATAGGGAGAGGCACATTCTGTTGCTGTTCTACCACTGTTAACAGAGAATTTAAAATTAACAAGGCTGGAAAGATAGCATACAAGAGATCATGAACTTTGCACAAAATCAGAATTCAAAAATAAAATTTTGCAAGCAATATTGAAATTAAATATGTGCATATATAAAGAAAGGAAAGGAAAATATATTTTCCAGTAAGCTTCCTTCAAAATGTAACATATGTGAAAAAGAGAAAACAATATTTGTTGAGACACTAGGTGGTCTTTTGTTTTATGGTTTGGTTTTTTTTTAAGACAAAATATTTCTTCTATGTGTTTTAAAGATTTTCCCTGGGTATGCAGAAGCAGCATATTTACTTTGGAAACATTATTCTCTGACTTCAGCTACAGATTATGTTAAGTCCTCACCTCATAGGTGAATAGATGGGTACTGCCAGTGCAAGTACCAAAAGCCGCGGCTGATTCGTGAACACTTAGATATTTTTGTTCAATGACAGCAACCTTAATGCAGATAGTTGATTGTGAATCGAGTGCAACAAAATTTAGTACAAACTGCAGATTCCTGTTGCTAGAGATGGAAGATTTTTGCAGAATACTGCAATATTTTCATTGCTTAGCTGAATGGCGAGATGATTCCTACAGGCACCTTGGTACTCATATGGGTTTCTGGAATATTTGAATCTTTCTGTGACAGAGATGTCTCTTTCACTGGGATAAAGACTCACTTAAGCATTCTTCATCAGCGTGTAACTATTATAAGAAAGACTTAATCAAGGCAAATATATTTTTGTTTATTTTGCACATCTTTTGCTAGAAAATAAGACATCACAGAAGATTAATATGTAATAGACTATCCGCAAAACTGGTGGAATTTTACTTCCCCAGGTGTTCCCACCAATTCTGAGAAGCAAAATAGTTTGCAATGTACTATACTGCCTGCAAGTATCTCTTTGATGATGTATCTTAAAATCGTAGTTAAGATAGTGCCTTAAATGGAGATACCTTTAAAAAAAAAATAAATCTCAAATGGCTTTGGTACTAATGAGTTTTTTAATGAACAGCTGCCATAGGTAATTTTACAGTGTCCCAAAGTGACAACTAACAGTTGTCAATATGTAAAAAAAAATAAGAAAAAAATATAGTTGTTCCGTTCATTAGTCACCAAGATTATCAGTTAGAAAAAATCTCATTTTAGACAGAACAAAATGTTGTTCCTTTATTTTTTCTTAATCTTTTTCATACATATAAAATTCATATTTTAGCAAACTGAATTCTCAGGTTCTTAGACTGAGTCTGACAGATATAATTAAAAAGAAGTAATCTTCTCATAAGTGAACCATTACTTTTGTAAATCTCCTCTCCCTTGCTTAAAACTATATGTTTTGAGATATATACTTTCATGTGAAGACAAATTCCTTTTACTATAGTTTTATGACTGCTTTTATGGAGCTAATTTTTCTGAAAGATTGAATATTGACAGTAAAACATTCAGAATTTGTGACAGAAACATCCTGACTATATGAAAAACACATTTCGTCAGTCATAAAAATCTCTCAATAAAACTTCAGTTAAATTATTTAGAAGTGTAGTTCTTGGAGCCAGAGATGAATCAATGCATGCTTTTTGTGAAGCAGAAAAGAGTATTACTGCTTCATCAATACTGATCACACTAGTTATCATTTTATAGTTTCCTTTAAGTAGAGTAATTTTTTGTGTTAATAGAGAATTATAAATCCAAGGGTCAGTTTGCTTCCAAGAAGAGAAGTTTAGACAAAATATGAGGATATCCAAACTGTTCCCCCTGTTCCCTTGCTAATGCCAGAAGGTAACAAAATGGAGCAGCTTTCAGCCTAATACACTGTAGTAGATGCTGGAGACTCTGGGAGCCCACAGGCAGCGAAAACCACCCTATGGTTATGTCCAAACCTTAACCAGGGTCTGACAAGCTCTTCCTCACTTTTGAATCCACACAGGCATATGTGAATGGGCCAGACAAGCATTTTTTTATGCCATTCAGTTTCCACAATTATATTTTTTCTCCTTGTTTTAACATTTTTTTTCCCACTTCTTCTGTACACAACAACTTTTTGCAGAATTGCAGTGAATTTAGTCAGTCTGCAGCTCATTCTACATAGCAAAAGGCTTTCAGAATATCTGCAAGTATCTCATAGATACTATAAATACATATCCATCCCTACTTTTTTGTCATTGTTGTTTTTTAACTAATTACAGGTACATCAATGACTACAGCTAAGCAAATTTTTTTAAACATCGTTTGTTAACTATGAGTAAATTATTAATTTCAATTACCTTGTATATTGACACAGGAAGGAACGTTGCTCCTAATTTTAACTTACATGGAAACACATAGATTTATTTAAAACAAGACAAGACTTGTGATACCCAAGTAATATAGTTGGAAAGAAAACAGATAATGTTTGGGACACAAAAGCCTTCTTCAAATCTGAAATACAAGCGACGAACTTCAAGCAAATTACTTCTGAGTGGTAGAACTTAGGAAGGAATTTTGACAACATTTGCAATTAACAGGTAAAGTACTGATAAGGTTGAGAAGTGGGTGCTGATGTGTGAATGTACTCAGATAGGAAGTGAAGAGCAGCAAAGACAACCAGCGGTGACCTGAAAGTGAAGATACCTGAATCAAGTACATCAAAACATGAAAGTAACAACAGTTTAAACCAAAGTAAGGCCAAATAAGAATGCTTGTACTTTCCTCTGCTATTTCTTTTCCTCCTCCATGCTTCTGTCTCCTTCCTAGCACCGACATTACCAGTAACGTGAGCTCATGGTCAGTGAGAGCTGATCTCCAACTTAATCGTGGGTCACACTGTCATGCTGAACACTAATGGAACACTGTGCCTTTGATTCCTCTTTATAGTTCTTCTGATTAACTTGATCGTATTTTTACCTCCTCTGTAAAATATAAATGCTCCACAAAGCTCTGATTACCTCCTGGAATTAAAAATCTATAGGTTATTTTTAAATGCAAGTCAGAAGCTTAATACTTAAGGAGCATTAGTTTGGATACTGTCTAGTTGCTTTGAAATAGATCTAATCACATAGAATAACATTGGTCTAGTCTTACACTAGCACTGATTGCTGTTTTGCTACCATGGTAACTTGTAGCAAATATTAGATTTAGTAGAGTAATGAAATTTTATTTCCATATTAAAATAAGTTGGAAGGGATTCCTGCAGAATTTTCCATAGGCAATTTCAGTTTTCAAATGAAAGATTTGGAAACAAAAAAAAATCCATATATTTTGGTTTTCAATCATCATTTAAATTACATCCTTAATTTAGCAAGTGAAAATGACAATTTAAAGACAGATAAATCACTTTCGTGTGTTTTTATTTTGGCACTGTTTCTTTCCCATCTGTCTGCTTCCATGAAATATTAATTTCTTTCCTTTTATTCCCTTTTGCTACCTTGAAGAACTCAAGGCAGCCTGTTTCCCCATTGCCTTTGAAGAGCTGAGCAGAGCTGCTGTAACCACCTTCTGTTCCCAAGGATACCTGAAGGAAACATTTGATTCTTGCAGCACAGTGGTCATGCTGTTTTGACCTCTGGCTTCCTGATAAGATGAATGAATTGCATTTTCAGGTTTCCAGGACTTGAGTGGTGGGGTTTTTTTTTTCCCTTGGTTTGGGTTATTTCACAATGGAAAACGACATTTTTCACACATACACAAAAAAAATGTTTTCTGTCCATGAACCAATCTTTTCTTTCTTTCCCCCTCATCCCCCAAAGTGATGTAGGATTTTTAAAATCTAAAGTATTTTAATAAGAGGATTGTGATGGTGCCTCAGGGGAGTTTTAGATCACTAAAGTCTTGTTCATCTCACTTCATGGCCCGTCACCAAGTGTGGACACTGTATCTCTTATTATGGACCATGTATAGGAAGTCTTACAGTACAACCACTATTATTTATTGAAATTTATCTCATAATCCCTCATACTGCTCTATGGCCACAAACTGTAGCATAAGACTGGTATAACTGATTGAATCTGGCACAAGAGACTGATAAGTTGAGGACAGTGCGGATGTAAGATGAGCTAAAATTTCTTCATTTTCTTCCTGTTAAAGCTTTGTTCAAATAGTTAATGTGAAAATGCCACAGTTTTGTCAAAGCCAATATTTTAATAGGTTTTTGTTAATAAGAAATACTCAGAGGGTCAAAGGAATAGATTGGAGAGCATGAAACGGGTTTGTGTTTTGTTTTTTTTTTTTTTAAACGTGAACCTGAAGATGTGTGATTGAAACCACTACTCTGTAGTTAGCATCTACCATCATATGTACCTCCTATCATATCAATATTAACAACAACATAATACACTACAGGGAAATATGGAAGCAAAAGACAATTAACCTGTCATTTAATGTCTTCTTTTGCCTGCAGTAAAAGACCAGAAAAATGCCAAGCATCAGACTGCTGAAGGACATGTGTGATTATAGCAAAAGACACCCTCTCAATAAAGGCAAATTATCAGAGACCTACAAGAGCCTTTTCTGTACTAACTTTAATTTGTCTCACTTTTTTACCACATCAGATGTTTCTAAAAAGACAATAGGCTTTTCAAAATGGAAGATGTCAATAAAGGGCACATGACAAAATACCTACTTGAAGTGATTTAGGCTTCCTTTCTTTCCCTGTTTCAGAAGTCTTGCATTGGGACTTAGGAAACAGACTAAAGAAGAATGGAACAAAAGAAAAGTTATTTCTTATTTAGTCATGTTTAAAGAAGAAAAGTGTGTTTCTCAGATGTCATTTCATCTAATACTTATTTCCTTTGTATATCTTGTTCCAGGTGAGACATTATTAACTTTGTTTTGCTCATGTAAATAGTATACCAATGAAAATAACATTCCAGAGACATTGTAGTTAATAAAGCTGAACAGTCAATTCAGATAACATGAATGAAGGCAGTAAGGACTTTAGAGCAGGGTTAATTCTATGCCTCTTGCATTGCACAAACCGGAAAGTAATGTGAGCCTAGGTCGCGGCAGTGGAATGGAAATGCTAACTATTATGACAATAAAATTTTCTTGTCTTAGTATTTCTGTAAACTACTGTAAAAAGTCACTTTCATACATAAAAACATTTCTGATTTTATGCCTTGGTATGTGTCTATTTCTGAAAAGATCCAGCAGTTTTAACTGATTATTTACTTATGTATTTAATGCTTAGGAGATAATGCTGGCAGTCAAGTTCCTTAAGTCTGTCAGGTGTAAAGGAAGCATTCAAATGACGTATCAGATAAAGATTTTTCTGTGCTTTCATACCTGTACACATGTAACCTATCTTAAAAGAGGTGATCAGGCCTGTCTTCCATTAGCAATTTTATTCACAGGGAAAGATAAGGGCTTCTGTAATGAGCTACATTAATCCTTTAAGTCAGGCCACACTTTTTTGGAGTGTTTAATGTTCACATCCTGCATCCATGCCTCACAATATGACCTGTGTGAGAAGTTTCTTAGTGCATGTTTGCACCCAGTTTTGCCTATAAAGCTAGAGAGTATAAAAAATTGGCTGGATTAATATTTTTCTAGTATTTCTCTATGAAATTTCATAGCTGGCCATAGAACTGGACCCACAAATCCAAAGAAAACTCATGCATGTATGTTACCTTCTATTTGAATTAGCTTGGAACTAGAATTCAAATGTTTTCCTGGAATTTTAGCCCAGGTTCATGACCATTTCTAAGTACAGATTAGTTTCTATATGAGGCATTGTCATATTCAAGAATAAGTAAGAATTTATGAGAATGCAAAATCCTATATGCTAGGTGTTTCTCACCAGTAAAAGGCTAAAGATGAGGAAGAAAAAAAGGGTTTCTTTAGTGGATTCTACCTGTAATAATCTAAGTGGATACTGAACATACAAAAAATTATTCTTTTGTATGTGAAACTGTTGGAGGTCTGTGTAAAATAGAACAAGAATCAGTCTTTAATGTTTGTCATTGCTGGGACAATAATATAGATTTCCTATACAAATGGTGAAGATAGTAACACTTTAAGCAAACTTGGTTCGAATCATTACTGTTATTCTGTTCGTGTGCATATATAATATACATTGACTGAAATCAAGGTTACTAGTAGAAAATCAAAGTGCATTATTGACTGTTAAAAGACACTTTGCCAATCGGCTGGGCCACAGGTTTTTTTATCTCCCAACTTCCCTTTATTCTGGCTACAATGCTTGCCTAGTATACATTTTGTTTTTTCTTCTTTAATATTCTTTAATATTTTGTTCATCTTGATTTTGTCGATAACACTGTCAGTTTATTATAATTTAGATCGCATAGCATTCTCATTAACCTGAAGAAGTCTGCGAGTAATAAAATTCACCATCTTGAGCAGAACTTGCCAAATGTTTCCGCACTTTTTCAATTTCAGCTTCTTTATTTCATTTCTTTATTTTTATTTCTTTAGAAGTCGTTCTTTAAAATGTGTATCTGACAACATGTCTCTCAGCACATATCTGATGACACTCAGAGAACACAGTGACTCTGCCAGGGATGTTACCAATGTCCTATATGTCATATGTATGTGACATGTATATGCATATGTATATATGTAATATAACAAACCGGCTCCAAACAATGGATAACAAAGTAACAAAAACAAGCCAAGAAACTAACCAGAAAACCATACATAAATGACACAGCATTTTACGACTCATAAAGTTACTTGACAGAAACAATGCAACGCATTGTGACACCATCAGTCTCTTATAAATTTCTTGATTCTACTTTTCCTGCTTTGTAATCTGAAGACAAGAAATTTAAAGGACATCTGTAGATATTGAAGAAGGTGAAGACCTTCCTACTGATATTTTCTAATAATCTCTTAGATCTCTCTTCCTAGAGACAAGGCTTTTTTCCTGCTTGCATCCTTGGAGGCACATGAGAATGACCATAAGTAATGAGAGCAAATGGATTCCCTGAGCTGCAGGTCATGCCTTCATTTAACACTTTTCTGTTTTTACTGCTGACGTTCTGCTCTAACCAAGTCAACAGAATATTGACAAGAATTAAAAAACAGAAATGCAAAAGAGATGAAAAAAGCTTCACCATTCCTTCCTCAATAGACAGGCTTCCAATAGGCAGACATTATTTCATCTCAAACTGTAGAAAATTTATTTGTCCACACATTGCCAGGGAGACCCATTCCCTTAATTGATGAGGTGCAAGCTAGTCATCCAACTTTGTAAACTCAAATACATATCTGTCCTAAATGGCTTGTGCACCCAAACTTCTCTGCTTGCAGCGATCTGGACTCCCTACACTGTGCTATAGAAACTATCAGACTAAAACCATCAGTAGGAGAAAAGCTGGAGGGTTCTTCAGGGTGTGGAGATCACTTTTGTACCTATATAAAGTCTTGAATTTTAATAAAGTCAGATATGCAAGAAACAATCTTTATAGAAATATAATCTTCTTCATTAGTGTGGTGTTATATTGCCAAGCCAAATTTATAGGATTACTGTTAACTCATTATTTTTAAAACTGATCTTTAATGTGTAGTATTTATTTAATGCACAGCAACAGAAAATATCAATGTGACCTTCACAACATATTAAATTTATTGGAATGCGGAGGTGTGGTGAGATCTGTTTTAAACTAAACATATAGATCACCTTTTTTTTCCTCCGTCTCCTCTTCCTTTTTTTCCCGTTTGATAACTATTTAGATAGTTCAATGATGTACCATGTATATTAATAAAAGTTGTATTGTAGCACTTGGCATTTGGAAATGTTTATAATGGGTCTTAGAAGGATTTAAATATTTTAAGATAACAGTAAAAACAAGCCTGCATTATCAGAGGTAAGCTCTGAGAAACTTTAAGGGTATTTTCACCTTGCGATGCTTCAAATAATAGATTTGTGTCTGAGAAGCAAGGAACTTAGAGAAGTATTACATGTTTAATTTACTGCTATGGGCATGTAACTAATGAATTAAAGTACACAGGGCTGTCTCTACTTTAAATGTAATCTTGGTTTCAAGCAATGTCTCTCCTTAGCAAAATCATTTTGGTAGCTCGGGATAGTAGAGTCATAGATGTATTTCTTCACATAAATAATCGTTTCTTAACCATGAAACTCTGTGAAACTGCATTTCCATACTCATTATGTTTCCACTCCAAGCCTTTGTTAGGGAAAAAACATAAATTGGAAAAGTTTGTTCTGAAACATAAATTTGGTCTCTTTTTCAGGTCAAATGAAATTCTATATTAAGAGCCGGTTCTGTGTTAAGGGCCGGTTAGCTCAATGGGTTGAGCGTGATGCTGATAACACCAAGGTTGAGGGTTCGATTCCCGTTCAGTCCCCATGTGTTGCCTGATCTAGTTGAGATGTGGTGTCCCTGCTCATGACAAGGAGGTTGGTTTAAATGATCTCTAAGGTCCCTTCCAGCCTAGGCCATTCTCTGATTCTATGATTAATGCAAAAATTGTATCTTAAGTAATGACTCTGTACTACGACTAGGCTGAAAAAGGTGGTTGCTATTGTCACTTCATTAGTCAACTGAAGATATTGTTTGGGTTTAGATTAAAAATTAGAATAACCGTTACTGGTAGGATTAGAAATACACCCAACTCATTCCATCCCACGATTTTTAGTGGAAGCAATTCAACCTGAGCCTCCTTTTGGCCTTCGTGCCCTTGGAAAAGCATGAATGTGACATTTTTATGTACTACTTTTTGTTCCATTGGGTAAAGAATTCAACAGTTTTTCTGCTTAAATATGATAATTTATTTGCATTTGTATAAGGATAAATCCAACACCTTTTTAAGGTGCTCAGTCTGACCTTTATTTTTGGTGGTATTCCTTCTCATAAAAAAAAACAGGAACTTAAGTGAGGAGACCTTTTTGAAAAGGTCTGAACAAATAAGGAAATGTATGAAATATGTTCGAACTGTGACTGCAGCAGGTCCTACACGTTTTGTGGTCCGTATGTGTTTTATACTGGGTGACTGGTTGTGTAATCATCTAAGGTTGCTTCTCTTATTGAAAGACTGGAATGGTTTCAGCTAGAGAGTAAGAAAAGAGCAATAAGCTAACTCTCTCAGAAGATGCTGCAAAATAAGTCTTCAGTTATGTTAAATCTCTTGAAGCTTTCAGGACTAACATAAGTTTTCTCAAATGCCATACTATAATCTAAAGAATGAGAAACGGGGTCTCAAATAATAATTGTTAAAATGTAGTGATTTTATTTCAAAAGTGTTAAAAGATACTTTGGGACTTTTTTTTTTCCTTGGATCTTAGAGAAAACTGTAAAAACAAAGTTGTACCTTCAGTTGTTGTCATCAATAACATTGCTTGTTTCTGTGCTGTGTAAACCTCAGTGAATCAGAAATTAAACAGAAATAGCTGTACAGATGAAAACTTGCAGTATATTTAGGAAGATAAAAGTCTCAGATTTTCAGTATTCTTTATGCTGAAAGTTCCTTGAAGAACAGTGCGGGTGAAAGGGACCTGGGAGTCCTGATGGACAGCAGGATGACCATGAGCCAGCAATGTGCCCTCGTGGCCAAGAAGGCCAATGGCATCCTGCGGTGGATTAGAAGGGGAGTAGATAGTAGGTTGAGAGAGGTTCTCCTGCCCCTCTACTCTGCCCTGATGAAGCGACATCTGGAATCTTGTGTCCAGTTCTGGGCCCCTCAGCTCAAGAGATACAGGGAACTGCTGGAGAGTGTCCAGTTCAGAGCCACAGAGATGATGGAGGAAGTGGAACATCTCCCTTATGAGGAAAGGCTGAAGGAGCTGGGTCTCTTTAGTTTGGAGGAGAGGAGGCTGAGGGGTGACCCCATTAATGTTTATAAATATGTCATGGGGGAGTGTCAAGAGGACGGAGCCAGGCTCTTCACAGTGATGTCCAATGATAGCACAACAGGCAATGGATACAAGCTGGAGCATGAGAGGTTCCACAAAAGCGTTAGGAAAAACTTTTTCCCTGTGAGGGTGACGGAGCCCTGGCACAGGCTGCCCAGGGAGGTTGTGGAGTCTCCTTCTCTGGAGACATTCAAAACCCGCCTGGACGCGTTCCTGTGTGACCTACTGTAGGTGATCCTGTTCTGGCAGAGGGGCTGGACAAGATGGTCTTTCGAGGTCCCTTCCAACCCCCGACATTCTATGATTCTGTGATCTTGAGATTCTGTGATGACTGCCATGAATGTCCTGTCTCATTTGATGTTGTTGAATCTTTGTGTTACTAAAATAAGCACCTTGATTTGAATTTTTTATAATGCCACTTAAATTATACTGCCTTAAATTTAACAAACAAATGTTGGTGTACTGATTTGAGAAGGAAGCATTCAAGAGCAGACACGGAAGTTAAATATGATGTCTGACTCTTTTTTGCTGGTAAGTCTTTATTTATTAGTGTGCTATGTTTTGTTTTAAAAAGGAAACTAGAGTGACACCAGAAAATCAGTATCTATATCTAAAGTAATATCTATATCTAAGCATGTAATGATAAATTTTCACAATCTTGAAGCACCATAGGTTAGCCGCTCAAGCATCACAGAAAAATCGTTGCCAGCTTCTACAGTGAGACTGTTCTCCCATATCCTTTGCCCCGGAGGACTGTTACAAATAACAAAAACACACCTCTTTTTTTTTTCCTAAATTGAGAAACTTGTTTTAGAATAGATTATTTAAGAACGAACCAAATTTTGTTTAATGTATTCACATAAAGAAGAATCATTTTTCAATAATGTGTTTGCAAGAAATTTCCTTAGAAGTGGATGAGAACAGGAAGTAATTTTCATGTCCATGATTTGCACAAACAACTGTGGTTTGTATTTTCAGCTTCTGCACTGTACTTCCAGTTTCAGAATTCAAGTACAGTAATTGGTAACAGTAAGTGCAGTCTCTGTGTTAAAGAGAGTTAAAAAAGACTGGAAACGGATCTTCTCAAATTCTCTCAAAATATTTGAATTCTTGCTTATTGTAAATAGGCTTCTGAGGTAAGTGTTGGTCATGCTGATTCAAGTACCTTGTTAAATTCTGTCTTTGTTACCTAGATTCGACATCATTGTCCACATACAATCAAGCTCTAACTCAGTCTGTTATTCTTCTTCCAATTCTGCAGTAAGTAGGGTTAACAAGGAATTGTGGAAATTATTGCTAAAAACTGCAGAGGTCACTCTTATAGTGGGCTTTCATCAGTATCTTTTTTTTTTTTTTAATTCTAGGAAGTGCCTTCTCCAAAAAGATTTCCTAAATAAAAACAAAGAAGAATTTTCAGTGTTATTATGTCTTCTTATATAAAAGGAATTTAATTATTTTTTAATTTTTATTTTTTTACTGTTGGAGGTTACAGGAAGAAATCTGTCCATAACCTGTCTTGATTGAAATTAAATGGAAATAATTTGTTTTCTGTTTGCTGAAATTTATCACGATCAGCCAGAAGCTCTAGCAATTCTAGGTGAGGTAAGTGGTGATGGAAGGATTGAACAAGAAAGTGTCTTTTTCTTTCCATGTGAAAATACAACCCAGTTTAGTGGCTGCAACCAGATTTACGAGGCAGCACTGTCTCTGTTAACCATATACCATCTGCACACAATTCCTATTTACTGTATTAATAGGCACTATTCCCATATTACTCTTCCTCACAGCTGTGGTATCAGACAGCTAAAATGAGAGCTGCAAAATTTTATCATACTTACAGCGTGCCTTTCCACCTCTTCTCCGCAGACAGCAGGTGTCTGACTTTGGAAGAGGAACGATAACAGCAAGATGTCTTGGGAGCTGGAGCAGTGACAAAAGCTGTGGCAACATTTCAGTACATGATGTGACATTTTCAATATAACAACAACTACCTAAAGTTATACCCAAAGTATTCCAGAGCACTAAATTAAATTTAAAAATATATTTAGGCAGTTGCTGGCACTTTATATATTTTTTGGGGAGATTCTGCCCTGCTGTTCCTAAAAGAAGTAATTTAATAATTAATTTGGAATTTTCGATCTTTGTTTATCAACACAGGAAAATAGGTTACTGTAGGACTGATTCAGAAATAAGTCTGCACTTTATGGACCATAATTAAGAGTAAGTCTGTGATTTTGCAAATTGCCTTGTGGAAATATCATATTTGTAAATGAATTTTCTTGTCCCATTGAAATCAGTAGATGCTCTTCCCTGCATTACAGTAGTAACAGAAGTTTTTATTGACTCTCTATTCCAGTTTTTATCTATATTATTCATCTGAAGTAAAGCAGTATTGTATCACTGCTTACATGGTTCAGTTACAATAGACACTGTACTGACTTTTCAAGAACTACCACAGTAAAATTTTACTCACTTTTAATGATTAATGTCTTATCATTTATACTGAACAAATTATACCCAATGTTTCAATTTTGTAAGCTAGTTCACAGCCCCTGCACCTACAAAGTACTCTCTCCATGAAATGTGATTAAACCAGACAACTGACTTTTGATTAATGCTTGCAGTATTTCGAAGAAGCACAGCAGGAGAGACAGACGGTACAATTCTGAGGTAGTGTAAATACTAGCTGACCTCAAAGCTTTGAATCACAGACAGATTTTCTGAATTCAAATCACATTATAGCTCTGCTGTGAAAAAACTGTCAGGTTGCTTACCAGCCCATGTGTGTTCTGTTCACGCAATACATTACCATCTTCTAAGATTTCAGTGTGCCCCATGACTTTGTGCTTTCTGTGTGCGAGAAGGCAATATTTTTGCAAGTTATCAGAAATGCACCACAGTGGTTATGGTTTTTATTTTCTGCAGTTAAAAAAAGATTTATAAGTATTATCTTTTAACAATATTAGTGCTTTCTAACAATGCTGGTTTAGGAATATGTATTCCTATTCCATGGTATAATTCTTAATAGTTTTTTTATGCCATTATGACAAGTAATTCAGAGGCAACCGTATAAAAAGTGTAGACTTGTAAAATATATGAACATCTTTAATATGACCTCTAAACGTGTTAAAATTCACCTTAAGGAGTTAACGAGAAGGATCTTTAAAAGTAAAATTGAAATGTTCAGTGCAATTGCAAAAAAGTTGGTGTGGTATTTAAAAGAATACAGTCATGGGGTAATATTGATTCCCAGACCATATTGCTATCCAGAACGTTTTGCTATCAATCAAACATTTTGTTATCAATCAAACATTTTGTTATCAAACTCTGTTCAGTCTCCATGCGTAGCCTGATCCAGTTGAGAGGCAGGAGGTTGGATTAAATGATCTCTAAGGTCCCTTCCAGCCTAGGCCATTCTATGATTCTATGATTTTTAAGTTAGTGAAAGTTTTCATTCTTGTAGAGTGATGGGTACCAGTACAGATGCATATGTTTCAGATTTACTATGGAGTGGTTTGGATTTAAAAAAGAATAAAACATGATTAAAATGGACTATGTGACAAACACAAACAAAATTAAATCTGAAAGCGAAACAGCAGCTGTGTCTCTTACCTTGTGGCTACTGGATTCTGAAACTTCCTATGTTCTGCAAATCTTTCTTAACCATCTCCTGCATTAAGCAAAACAACAGGCATACTGCTATCACAGTTGGCACCCCAACATATTGGAGGAGAAAAAACACATATCAGGAATTCCAGAAAACAAACACACTAAAGTTTAGTTTTTTCTTCTTTTATTGCCTCTTCCTTAGCTAGTCTTCCCAGTGATAGTCATCTTCAAGACTTCTTCCTAAACATGAGGCAGACTCTTAATCCTAGGCCAAAATAATTCATAGAGGAAAACAGCATAAATCTAGAAAAAAAGCTTGGAAAATAAAGATCCTGCTTTCACTTAAGACTGGCTGCTCACAAAACTGAATGTAACATGTTAACCTTGGCTTCCATGCTGCTTAGAGTGTGGAAATTTAGAGCTCCACATAGGCTTGGGATTTTCTTGGCCACTTCACCTCACAGATGCTGGGACTCTGCTTCATCATCTTGGTAAGTAAGCCTTGCTTGATCTTTTCTAATTCTGGAACTAATCTTTACATCTACAAAAACTTGTATCACATATTTAATTTGTATTTTATTTGGTTTGCTTTTTTCTAAATGAACTAGCAAGGATTCCTACATTACATTGTGTGTAGTTCGGTCTTTCAAATGAGCATAGGGAAATATGTCAGCCTTGCTGCAGACCCTGAGGACTAATAGGATCAATCTTCACTAGCCCAAAGGCCTAAGGGCATCTCCACCAGGAAGTCTTTTACTTACCACTCTTGTCAGAAGGATGCAGGTGTGTGAATTCTCAAGTAGCTCCTCGTTAATACTCCAATACAATAGCAATGACAGCTCAGTATCTATGAACCACTTCTGAAATATTTCAGCATGTTTACCAACTAAAATAGTTTTGCCTTTGCCTTTTGCATGTGGCATAAAAGGAGCACTGGTGCACTATTTATTAACCCCATAAATTAACGCTTTAAGTGGAGGATCAAGGCTTCTTTCTGCAGTTTTCCTCAAGCGATTTTTCTGCAATTTTGTCAATTATTTCACTGTTGTCTCTGCCTTATCGCCTGAGTCTTTTTCTAGGAACTTGTATCAGGTCTATATGAAGACTGGATAAAGAACTGTCCACTAACAAAACCTAAACCAGAGATTTGGGCATGAAGGCTTCATGCTGAAAAACCCCATATTTCCAGATGCCTCACAATGTTTCTTCATCTTTCTTTTCCCCAAATATTCAAATATGAAAAAGATTCTCTGAATGGTACTGTATTTTTACCCTGAAGGGGTTAATAAATGTTAGCTTTTGGGGGGAAAGGAAAGGAAAGGAAAGGAAAGGAAAGGAAAGGAAAGGAAAGGAAAGGAAAGGAAAGGAAAGGAAAGGAAAGGAAAGGAAAGGAAAGGAAAGGAAAGGAAAGGAAAGGAAAAAACAAAAGGGGGAATTAAAGGAAAGGAAAGGAAAGGAAAGGAAAGGAAAGGAAAGGAAAGGAAAGGAAAGGAAAGGAAAGGAAAGGAAAGGAAAGGAAAGGAAAGGAAAAAAAAAAAGGTGGAATTCCTTTTCTTGGACCAAATTTACAAATCCTGAAAAATTATGACCACCTGGCCGTTCTGTAGGTCCCAGGCAATTTTTGCACTCCTA
Organism: Apaloderma vittatum; assembly: GCF_000703405.1. Taxonomy (NCBI): domain Eukaryota; kingdom Metazoa; phylum Chordata; class Aves; order Trogoniformes; family Trogonidae; genus Apaloderma; species Apaloderma vittatum. The sequence goes on from NW_009714891.1 coordinate 104,778, forward strand.
CAATCCCTAGCTTTGAAGGTTTTTGCTCAGTTTTCAAGATGTTGAATGATAAAAAAGAAACATGATGGACAGCAGACTACATTTTATCATTAATCCTCACAGAAGCTTTTATCAAACATCTTAATCTCAAACTATCACAAACATTGAGAGTTTCTTTGAACAGCACTACAGTGGGTCCAATTCATGTTGAAAAGAATGAAGTTCTGAGTTTTTTTCATAAAAAAAAATCTGTATTTTTTATGTATTTCTTTATCATTTCAACATTTTAAGTGGAAAAATGTGCATGGAAAAAAACAAGAAACCAACTTTATTTATATTACGAAATTTATCCCAGGAGCTTTTTGTCATACGTCTTTTAAATGCCAGTCTATTTACTAACAGATCTTTTTATCCTTCGGATGTCTTTATCAAATGATGTTTATTGTGTACTATCTTACAGACATGAGTAGCAGAAAGATTCTTCATAATTCTGAACCTTATGTGTTGAAAAAATTTAGTGAGCTATATATATTAAAATATAGCAAAGTGAAGGACTTATTCTGTCCAAAGTGAGCACTGCAGAAATCCTTCCAATTTCATCATGAAAGTATGGGGGAGTAATATCTGGGGGGATTAATGAACGTCTAGAGATGGTTGTTGTCTGAAAAGGTCTTTCATCTGCTAATATCCATGAAATATGGTGAAAAAGATTGTTGACAACTCCAAAAATATCTGGGACAATTGAACAAACTTCATCCATTACCCTCTTGATTGTCTTCAAGCTGAATGGCACTACATTGTGTTTCTACTCTGAAGACTCAAGCAGACTGAAACTTCTAGGTTTTTTCCTCCTTTCAAAAAGAACAGCCTACATGAGATATATGTGATGATTTTTTATGGTTTACATTTTAAGAGATTCTCTGCTTCTTTCATGCTGACTGAACACATTTGAAAATGCTTATGAAAACCGTGTTTGATGTAGATACTTTGAAAGTAAACGTGCACTTTGGGGAAAACAGGCTTTGAAAATATCTTTGCAGTTGGTTTGAAGTGGAATAGAAAATTTTGGAAATAATATGAGAAATGTGTTTCCTAGGCAGCATTTCCCGTTTCTGTCAGAGGTATTCAGCATTGGTGTAAATAGCAATAATTTCTCCTAAATCATCAGAGATCCACAGATTTATATGACTTGAGCTGGATAGTAATTTCAAATCAGTGGGGAACAAAATAAAATCGATGCTCTTTTACAGTTTTCTGACCCTCAAATATGAAGTCAGAGGTAATAGTATGAGAAATGAAATTGTCTGTAATTAATTTATCACTGCTAGTATGAGGAACTTGATTCTATATCTATATATATCTATATCTATATATATATTCTCTCTATATATATATTCTATATAGATATATATAGCATATATATCTATATATAGATATCCTATATCTATAGAATATATTCTGCAAATATTCTGTATATATTCTGAAATATTCTGCAAAAACTGAACAGATTTCTATGTCATCCTTTGACACCTGTAAACTATTGTCCTGAAACATGAATTTGCTTAAAGAATGAAAATGCTTCTTTTCCCAAAGAACTATGTTTAATCAAATAGCACTAAATCCAAAGTGTTAGTCTCCTCTGAAGCACAATAACTCAAGAGAGCCCTCTTACTCCTGGAGTCACGCCAAATCTATAACACATAAAGGGATCACAAGACTGAAGACTTATAGAGACTTCAGATCTGACACATGCAGTGTGCCCGAGTGCAGAGGGCTTTGGAAACATGACTGGTAATGACAATGTTGGTTGCTTGGAACAACAGGCTGTCCCTTCTCATGTTTCACCGATGAATTATAGAAAAATTCACCTTACATGTGTGAGACAGGATTCTATTCCTTCTGACATCTAATGAGTGTCTGCTTGACTTCTTTCAACTTACAAGGAATTCCCTATCTATCAAGCTGCTGGAACCAGGGAGGAAGGAGATTCTCAGTCCTTTCTTTTTCACCCATTATGCTTGTAAGCAAAAATCAAAACTTAATGAGGTCAGAAAGCATAATGATGAGTATGAATTTCTGACTTAGTAGCTGAGAACTTCCTTGAGGAAGCCTATTTTCTGATCAGTGCTCCATAAGTGCCCGATGGAGAGACAGATAACAAAAAGTTATCTACATTTAAATTACCATTGAAGTGAAGAACAGATACTATGGTTCACTCTCCATATCCAATCCCCCAGCTGATTAGGATTGGTTTTGGTGGCCAGTTACTTACAGGTTATTCTGTACAAGTTGAGACAACTTGAGTTGAGACACTAAACACCTGTTCTAGTCTTTCAACCAAGATGTTAAGTTGTATATTTCATTTTTTTTTTGGCAGGATGATTTCTTAGTTTTCCACAACCTTTTCTGAGAATGAACGGGAAATATAGCAAGAATCCAACATACACAGGAAGAAACCACAGAGAGAGTACATATCGATGGTCCTGTTACTATTTACTTAGGAAGCTTTATTGGTGGCTTCTAGAAATTTATTCAGGGCTTGATGTGAAGTGAGGAATACCAAGCATAATGAATGGCATGAAGAAGCATCTGTCCTCTTCATCTTATGTACTGCAAACCTCCTTGTACTGCAAATTCTGGATAATTGAACGTCGCATCCCTTCCTTACTGAGACAGAAGCCTCCCAGAGGTCACTGTACCCAGCAGTACTCTTTACTAAATTTCAGTTTTGATCTATTATATATTTTGAGGAAGTTTCAGCAAAGACAGAAAGAGTTAAAAGCTGATGTCAGGCTAAAGACCTTTGTGGAAACCTTATTAGTTGTTCAAGGTCAAATGGAATAGCTGTCTTTATAAGAAAAATTCCTTTCAGCATCCCCTGATACTGCTCTGTTCTGTGTATCTGCCTGGAGTTTATGGATATCGTCACAGAGACCTTAACTCTCACTCTTCCATATGGTAGCAGTAATCACGGAGTCTCTGTGTAAATAACAGGAGATATATAATGAAATCAATTCCTACAGACCATGAAAACCTGAATATTTGTTGTTATCTTTTCATATACTTGAGCAAACTCATGCATGCTTATATGGACATAAATATACACAGGTACATACATATGTATCTCTGTGTGTGCATATAAATACATGTATACAAATACACACAAATGCAGTAAACCAAACCACACTGTGGACTACAGAAAAAATAATTATGCAGTTTCTTACTCTGCAGAAGGTGTAAAATATCTCACATGAAATATGCAGTATGAACAAAAATTTTCTACAGCATAGATAATGTACTGAAAATCCAAATCCTTATCATAGAATCATAGAATGGCCTAAGCTGGAAGGGACCTTAGAGATCATCTACTCCAACCTCCCTGTCATGGGCAGAGATGCCACCTCTCGACTTAACCAGGCAACACATGGGGACCGAGCGGGAATCAAACCCACAATCTCAGTGTTGTCATTGTTGTCAGCACCGCGCTCAAACCACTGATCTAACTGGCCCCCTAATCTCACAGAAACCCATTTGTGTGCCCATATTGAAGAGCTATACATTTAAAGAACATGGTTTGGACTATCGTTTTATACAATCATTTGAGCTCTCTGAAATACCTGGTAATTATGGATGAGATACTCCAACCATCTTCTCATGTAAGTGGTAATATGCACTTGCGTGTTGTGTACTCTGTAGGGATACAAGTGAGAGAGCTGCAGAGATGGCTACAGCCTTTGGCAAGACTGCTTGGAAGCAGACTAAGTACAGGAATTTGAGAGTAAAGTTCAAAATCAGGTGGGCATTTCAGTCTGGTTGTTCTCTCAAAATGTGTTTTGAGCTCTCTATTTGTAATAAATCCACTTATGTCTACATGATAAAATAATTATTGATTAAGAGATTTGAACCTTGTTTTCGTATAGTTCTGCAGTGTGCCTTAGCTGTTGTCAATGCAACTTACTTCTCCAATTATGTTTTTGATTGTGGCTAGAAATTCTTATCCTTATTGAGAAACTTGATTCTATTTGCACTGGAACTCGAACTACAGAAAGTTTAAATTTCAACAAATTGACATTTTCTACTGAAAAAAATAACTCTTTATAAAAGAATTTCTGACCATCCACAATCACAAAATGCAAGCTTGTCATAGAGCTTGTCCTTGAAGTTTATTTAAGGAACGTAACATTTAATTTTTGATTATAAATGTGAAGTTTAGGAGTCAAAATGAAATATCACCGTGATAAATAGCAACCTGAAAAGAAATGGCAATAGGAGTGAATGACAAGATGAGGTTAAGTGGTAAGCTGACACTAATTCTCTACCACATCCTCTATGTGACAAAATAAGAAAATTCATCACCAAGATAAAATCAAAACACAAAGGATCAGGCAGGTAATATGAAAGGTGAACCAAAATGTAGTGACAAAGTTCAGATACTTTCCCACTTCAACAAAGATTTGATATAAAATCCAACAAAGTTATCTTTAATTATTAACATTTAAAGGGAGATCCTATTCATTGACAAAATCCTGAGCATTCACTAAGGACAAAATTCTTCATGGACCACACTTGTTTTTCTCTTAATCCAAATTGAGTTTCAAGGAAGTCACTGCACAAATTCTCAGTCCCAAAGGCTGACAGAATGCTGGGGAAATGACCTTGGTCTAATTCTGTTTTCATTTAGCTTTGTGGAAAAAGTACATTTTGCAATACTGATCCAGTGTTTAGAAATCACTCTCCTTGTGCTGAGAATTCCTTCAGGCTGTCATGCTGGAGGAAGAAGCAAAAGAAACACAAACCACTTGAAACTCAGATAAAATTATTCAGACTGGTTATTAATTGCCAGTAGTGTCGCCTGGCTCACTTTGTGGCTCACAGAAACTGTTATCCCTGTGGTTTATGCAGATTTGTACGGGGCTAAGTGCTTGCCTTTGCTTCTGCCTTCTCCTCTGCAACCATCAGGAAAATTCTTTATATTTCTGTTTCTTCCTTGTATAGAAACATAAATAATACAATGATACAGGTAGGATGTTGTCTTGTAAGGATTAATGTTCTAAGTATGTTGTAAAAATAACTGATGTTTTAAGGTGATGCCAAATTTACTGAAAATACAAATGTGTGTATATCTGGACAAGTGTACGATATATATTGAACAGAAAGAGTAGACAAAGTTATCTGAATGTCAGAGGATCTCACTCTTTTCCAAAGAAACTTTTCAGCTAAGAATTGCAATCAGACGCAGGCAAATCTCAGAAACTCTCTAAAGAAAGGGGGTTTTTTTATATTTTGGCCAAAAAAATCAAATATAACATTCAAATGTTTGGCTGAAGTTAGCAATCAAAATTTAAAAACAATTGTCAGTTGAAAAAACTTCTGCCATGTTTGGACAGTAAAAACATGATTGAACTCATATCATTCTTAAACTCATTTATTCTAATATACAAAAATTTTTTCAGATAAGGCATTTTTTGAAAATAGTTACGCAGATTATATACGTCTTTAAGATGTCCAAACAGATCTAAAGGTTTCAGAGGGGTTCAGCCTCTGGCTAAACAATAAAGGTGTACAATTCCTGAAAAGCGCTTGACTCAATACCTTGATGTTTGTAAAATCTGAACAAGCGTCCATATTTCTGAAGGATGGCCCACATATTAACAGTCTTTGTGGTTAGTCAAATGATCTTCCTTTTTTTTTTTTTTTCTCTTCCTTCACCCACCTTGAAAACCAAGGGACAGCATTGAGGACAATGATAAGGGTTGCCTTATCTTTATGCCAGATGAGTAAACTGTAATGGCATTTAGTTTTTCTCTTTTCATCTTTTCAACAAAAGTATCACCTCAAGTCAAAGACAGGATTAGCAGAAAGTTTCATCAGTTTCTCTGGAAAATTTTCTTAGACTTGGCAAAAATTGCAATTTGAATGGGGAAAGTGTTTGTAAGCTAAACTTAGCTGAAAAATAGAATATAGGAAAAAACACTTTAAAAACAGTAAAACAAATAAACTAACAATGTAATAGGGGTTTTTTTAGTGTATTCTTTTTAAACTGACAGTAGTACAACTTCTAAACCAAACAAAAGCATTCTTAATTTAAAAATGTGGTCTCCCAGTAATAAATTTTAAGATGGACATTGTTAGAACCTAATTAATTTATGCATTTCTTTAAAATAGGCATTTAAAACCATCTCTGCCTCACAGCTTTCGGATAGAGCAATATTTTCTCATTAAAAACCCCACAACCTAATCTATCTTATCTTTTCTCATGTTACCCTATAGCCCTATTGTCAGATAAATTGCAATTGACTGGCCCTTCCTGTTTAAGTTTGACTTGAACTTGGTGAGTATGGAAGGTGCACTTCAATGTAGATAAACTTAAGTAATGATCTTCCTTACTGTACCTGTCTTTACTAAATAATTTAGCATTCACTAAAGTTTATGAACAGTTTTTTTTTTTCTTAATAACATATATTTTCAGTGAGATTATATAAACAAAGCTAATTACATATATGCAAAGCCTTTTTTGGGGAGATGTGTAATGATCAGAGTGCTGAAAATCTGATACATTTGGGTTGAAGTACATTGAGTATATATATTACTTGAACTTCAGGTTTCTCTCCGAAGGGTTGAAGCTTCATGACTGCAAGGGTGACATTCTTGGAAAAGTCTGTAATTTCCCTTGGCATCAGGCTTCATTTACTCAGAATATTCCATCCAGTGATGCTTTCCTTTTTCCATCAGGATTCTGATGTCTTCTGACATTGATGGTAGTGTCAGAATAAATTTTGGGGTGTCTCTCCTTGATTTATTGCCTCAATATCATATTTTTCTTTTAACATTCATAATTGTCCCTCAGGAAAAAATTCTTGTTTCCAGCTCTGTGCATTCTTCTTTATAGGCAAGCAAACTGCTTAAGATGAAATAAGAATGGGATCCTAGCTTCTCCCTACACTATAATAATTTGGACTTTCAGTTTTTCTTTACACGTGTTGTTTTGATATCTTTCTTTCTTACTTCTAAGCTGGAAAAAAGTGCCGTATCTGAAATTCATTTTTTCTTAAAAGATGCACACAACTTTTCCAAATTAAAAGGGCTGACATGATAGAATAATTTTGTGGGTGCCCACTTTAACCAGTTCTTTTCAGGTCACGGGCATTTCTGAAAACATTGTCTACCACTAGAAAGAACCAGGCAAGAACTGTGAGGTGAATGAAGAGGAAGTAAAGGAAATGCTGGAGGATGAAACATATCAAGGATGAAGTAAGGACATAGAGAGGCTGGCTTGGACAAATTGCAGTTCAGAGTAGGACGGCAAAAACATCTAACGGTCACTTCTTATCTTTCTCTTTTCCCAAGCAGCCTACAGTTATAGGTCCTTCAGGCTTTCAAAACTGGCCTCGTTGATGAAAAACAGCAACTATCATCAATCATGCTGATTCAAAGTCAAATACAGTGAAGTAGGAGCTTTCCCAATATCTTATGGCCGCTGCATCAAAAGCTACACTAAACATACGTATGGACATATGCAATTCATCATTTACATTAGCTGTGGTACCTCTCACATGGGTAGCTAAATAAAACCAGAATCCTCAATATGTAACCTGAATTTGCCTAAGTGGATAAGTTTATTTTTAAAGGAGAATTATGACTATTCCCATTAGTATCTTTGAAACCATTTTGATAATACTTTATCTAGGCTGTGATTATAATCGCTACAGTTAGAAATAATATCCTAGAGGTTATTGAGTATTTAGCTATTACAGCTTCGACCTTAATTTCATTCAGACCAAAAGTGAAAAATTTAATGAGAACACATTAATTTCAGTTGTATAACATAATTTCCTTGAAATTTTAGAGAATATCAATGATAACTTCAAGAGAAGTAGTATCTGTGGAGGAAGGGTCTTAAGAGAATACTTAGAATTATCACTTATCAAACTTTAATGAATTTCTCTGAGGTTTAAGAATTTCTAGTGAGATGGTTTTGACAGTGTAGTCTACTTAGTTATTCTTCACTTTATCTGATAGTTAAGAAGAATCATAAACAACTGTATCATGACAGTCACCTGTTGATTTGGGGAAAGCGTAGTCTAAATATAGTAAAGGATTTTGATTCACATTCTAGAATATTTAGCCACATGAAGATTAAACTGTACAAGACTTATAAAGTGGATGCTCTTGCGCAATCACAAAGCAGTGAAGATATTCCTCTGGCTTTTGGTAGTGCTCTCTGATAGATGACTGAAACCAGTCCTTCACAGAAACTGGAAGAAACGCAGGATCTGGACTGGGAGCAAAGCCAGCAAAGATGTGAAAAACAAGAGTGTTGCTTAATTAAATATTTTAGGTCACAACTTCTAGCAGACAGCTGTGTGCTGCTTTGTAACTAGGTGATTACTGTTTTGAGCAAAACACACTGCACTGAAATAAGAGATTACATGAAATATGAAGAAATATGCTCAGAAAGGGAAAGATGAAAACCAGAGAAAATATAACATAGCATCACCTCTGCAGCAGCCCCAGAAACAGAGGTAATTAATCTACTTAATATATAGGATCAAGAGAAGATTCTTTTAGGATTCTTTTGCCTTAAAAAAAAAAAAAAAAGGAAGCGAATTGGATATAGCCCTTACTATGGTAGACTCTCAAGGCCATACAGCAGGTGAAAACTGGCAAGGCAGCTGGAATTCCACCCGAAATCTGGAAGCATGGAGGCCAAGCACTCCATGCTAAATTTCATGAGCTTATTGCGCATTGCTGGGAAAAAGGCGAACTGCCACCAGATCTCCGTGATGCAGTCATCATCACCCTGTATAAGAAGAAAGGAGAAAAATCAGAGCGTTCAAATTACCAAGGTATTACTTTGCTCTCTATTGCTGGTAAGATCCTTGCAGGAATAATTTTGAACAGACTAGCACCAGCTATCTCAGAAGAACTTCTACCTGAAAGCCAATGTGGTTTCAGAGCCAACAGGAGCACCACAGACATAGTATTTGTTCTCAGACAACTGCAGGAGAAGTGTCGGGAACAGAACAAAGGACTCTGTAACTTTCATTGACCTCACCAAAGCTTTTGACAGTATGAGCAGAAAAGGCCTGTGGCAGATCTTGGAACGATTAGGATGTCCTCCCAAGTTCCTCAAAATGATTTTCCTGTTACATGAGGATCGGAGCGGCCAAGTCAGATATGGCGATGCACCCTC
>NW_009714892.1:0-200 GCF_000703405.1 Apaloderma vittatum
GGTATGGTGTGATACTATATTTAGGGCCTAACGTTTTGGGAATAATATGCTAGATTCGGTATATGTTGTATGGCGTCAACTTCACGTTGTATGTATGGTATGGTGTCTTCTGTTGTATGTTATGGCATTTTGTCACGTGGTATGTTCTTTATTGTTCTGTATCGTAATTTATGTGTTGAGTTCTATGTGTCAGACTGTGT
>NW_009714892.1:641-1115 GCF_000703405.1 Apaloderma vittatum
TTCCATTTTCTAATACATTGTGAGTGTGAGCACGTGTGATTTTCTTTGTATGCGTTGTCTTGTATTGTAATATGTGTTCTGATGTGTTTTTGATGACCATGTGTTCTGTATTGTCTTGTTCTTAGTATTGCACTGTAGTTTGTGTAGTTTTATTGAGTGGTTTCTTGTATATTGTGGGACGTGTGATGTGTTATATTTTTTATTGCGTATATTGTATTTTGTCTTGCATTGTGTCCACTGTATGTGTGGTCTGTATTGTATGTATAGGAAGGTATGCAGTGTATGGTTTTCTATGTATTGTATAATGTGTTTCATATGTGTTGTATGTCCAGTATTGTTTTACTGTATGTCGTGGGATACGGTCCTTAGTTTGTGGTGTTGTACAGATGAGATTTTCCGGGTGCCTCCTGTCTTTTCTCGGACCTCTTCATCACAGTGCTCCAGATAGACGCCTTCATCATCACGCCACCCTGG
>NW_009714893.1:0-2514 GCF_000703405.1 Apaloderma vittatum
CTGTCTGTGTGTCCCCCCTGCCCAGCCCCCAGCATACATCACCCTCTCGCTGGGTCTCCACCCCGGCAGCCGGACGAGCGCTTACCTGCAGGCCTGGAAAACAGAGAGGAGCAGGGTTCAGCCCCGGAGGGAACCCCCATTGTCCCCCACTATCTTCCCCTTGGTGGTTGACAAACCCCAAGAAGTGGTTTCTCACCCTCTGCTGAGCCCAGGCTTGCTCCAGCAACTCCCATCTCTAGGATCATCCCCATATCCTTGGTGACACTCCCCATCCCTGGGGACACCTCTACATCCCCTGAGACACCCCAGATCCCCCAAGACACCCCAGATCTCCCCACGGTGACCCACACGCCATGGACTGACGCTCACCTGGACTGCTCTTCTCGCTGCCTGCCGAGCTAAACTCTGCTGACTGCAGCTGCAAGGAGAAGGGGACAGCATCAGAGCGGGGGCCACCCCCAGGAACCCCTCCAAGGCTGCGTGGCCCCGGCAGCCCCTGCCCACTCACCCGGGTGAGGGTGCTCCTGCCGGAGGCGGGGAGCGAGGAGCTCTTGTAGCTCCCTGTGTGCAGGGCTACAGGAGAACAAGACACAGTCAGAGGCGATGGCAAGGGCCTGTGGGAGCAGGCAGGGGTGTGTGAGGAAAGAAAGGGGTGGGATGTGGAAGAATATCCCACATACACGTGTGGAAGGGTGTCCGGTCTGGCAAAGAGCGAGTTTTTCTCCGGATGGGGAGAGATTTCTCCATCTCTTCCTTCAAAATCAGCTTCCCCAGGTTGGAGGTGACCTTGGGGGTGAAGGCACATGGGTGGGGGTCAGTGTCTGCACATCCGCAGCCCCTCGCAGGGTGCCCACCCGCCTGCTCTGCCCCTGACCTTGCTCAGCTCCTGCCTCTGGAGCTCCCGCAGGATCTTCATCTCCTCCGTCAGGTCATCATCTTCCTCCTCCCCTCTCTTGGAGGCCATCCGCCTCCTCCACTCTGTCTCTGGGGGGAAAAAAGGGGATGTTATATCCGTCCCCAGCATCCTGTGGGGTCTCTAGGTGGAAATAAACCCCTGGGGTGAGCCCGCCCCCTCGCCTGCCCGCATTCCCCACCTACCCACGACGGCCAGGGACGGGGGGCACGGCCAGTAATCGGTCTCGATCTTGGCGGGTTGGTTGGGGTCTGGGGGCTGCGCCGCCGGGAACTTGGAGGATTCGATGATCAAGTCCTCTATGAGATGCTTCCCATGGTGGGCGCTGGAATGGTGGTCTGGGGGAACAGAGGGGGTGAGGCAGAACCCTGTGCCCCGTCCCGTGGGACAGACACCCCCGCTCACCTTTCTGCCTGTAAATCGGAGGCTTCTTATATATGTTGAGCTCCGTCGTGTCGGTCTCTGCAAGGAAAAAAGGGGTTAGGGGGTGGGAATAGGTGGCTCACAGCCCTGGAAAGGGGCTGGAGTTTGGGGGCAGGCAGTGCCAGAAGGGTTAGAGGGGAACGTACCCGGTCGGTGGAAATGCTGCACACTGCTCCGGGTTGAACTGCTGCCTTGGCGAGAGGGGGGCTGCGGGGTGCTGCTGGGGGTCCGACTCTCAATCCACTCCCGGATGACCTGTAGGGGAGCATCGAGACCCCGACAATTTGGCATCGCCCTCTCCTCCTCCTTGGAGCCCCCAGAGTTGGGGCAAGGGCTGTGGGTACTCACCTCCGGAGACGGAGGAGGAGAGATGGATTTGGGAGACAGGGAACGCTGCAGAAGGCAAGAAGAAATTTATTCCAGCAGCCCCACATCTGCCCTCTGGGACACCTCCATCTGGGGGGACTTCCCCTCCATTGACCCCCAAGACAACCAGGGGGTGTCGGTGGTCCCAGGACACCCTCACCTCTCGGCTCCGGGGCAGCTCCACATGCTCCATGAGCGAGTAGGTGAAATGGGGTTCGTAGATCATCAAGTCGGGGCGTTCGATGTCCAGGATCGCTTTGTCCTTGGGGATGGCAGCCAGGTCCTTGTAGCCCAGAACCTCGTTGTCCATTTTGGCCTGGAAGGAAGGAAAAGCACCTTCGTTTTTGGGTGCAGAAAGGCAACATTGGGGAATGGGGTGGGCTTTCCTGGGGCTGGCATTCTCCGTGGCCCCACTGGGAGTGGTGGGTTTGGGCAGGGATACCCTCACCCCAGGGATGGAGGGATGATGGGGAGAGGTGAGTCAACTCTCACCACGATGCTGGAGGGCGATCCGGGGACGCTGGATCCGCGGGAGGAACAGACGCTCCCAGGGGAGGTCAGTGGTTGCTGGAAGGAAAAGGGGAGATTTTTGCAACCCACACCCTCACCACTGACTGCCCAGGAAGGGACTCAGGGTCATGGTGGGGACCCCTGGGCATGGCAGGGGGGCCCGGGGACATCCCTGTGCCCCACGGACCTCAGTGCACCGGGGTGGAAAGTCCTTGGGGCTGAGGTATTTCTGAGTGGGCGCTGGGGTCTCCTTTGCTCCAGCGTTGTGGTTCAGGGCAGGGGACACCCGGGAGGTGACAGTG
>NW_009714894.1:0-3044 GCF_000703405.1 Apaloderma vittatum
AGCTGCCTCCCGGCCACAGGCTGGGGAGAAGCTGCTGGTCCTTGGCAGAAGGTCTGGGAGGCAGCACAGCCCGGGGTCAGGTCCCGGCCATGGTCCCGCATTTCAGCTCCTGCTTCTGCTCACTGAGGTGCCAGGGCTGGGGAAAGGCTGGTGGGCAGGGGGGGACGTTGGGGGGGGGTCCAGAAGTGGGCAGAGCTTTGGGAGCGGCAGAAGTACGAACACCGAGGTGTTGCTGGCACGGGCACACTCCCCAGTCCTGCAGCGCAGCGGCACTCCTGAACCACGACCTTAGAGCCAAAACAGCGTTAAATTAAAGCGATATTGATTGGACGGGACACTTGGCTCTTAACATTTAATTTTTTTTTCCATTTCAGGTTTGATGTATGAGCTAGCCTTGAGATTTACCAAACCGGTCACTTCAGCAGCGGGTCCGTCTCTCAGGCTGCTTGCACACCCACCGCTGAGGCTGGCTCAGAGCTCAGTGAGAAGGTGACAGCCACCCTAGAGGACTGGGTTCCTAATCCATCCCCAAGCTGGTGGAATGGATGGGGTGGGCCAGGCCTTCTCCCTTCCCCAACACTCCTGTCAGGAGATGGTGTATCCTGGGAACCCAAAAGGTGAGCGTAGACCACGGGCAAAGGAGAGAAACTGAGGAGTGTGCAGTGCGGCCATCTCTTGCTTACGCTCACTTCTGAGGTGGGGCGGGCGAATGCTGCTCTGGAGGCATCTTACCTTAAAGCCTATAAAGATGCTGAATGACTAGATCAGATGGAGTCACCTATAAACGGAGACATGACAGCTTAGCAGGGATGAGTCCTACCTCCGGTGCTGCAAAGGCTTCCCGAGGGAAGTTGCTCACCAGTCCTGTGCTGCTGAAGCTCTCAGACATCGGTTCTTGGAGCTCTGCCCAGTGAGCCCTGGGAGCTGGTGCGTGACCCTGTCGCATGGATCTCTCGCAGCACAGTGCTTACTTCCAACCTGCCTAGCTCCGTGCCACACTCCTCTATTTATTTATTTTCCTATTTATTTATTTTTCCTCTATTTATTTATTTTTCCTGCTACCAAAGCCCTGTGCAGAGCTTCGTGTGATGTGAGGAACCACCGAGGTGGCCACCAGCTCCAGCCACCCACAGCGAGAGCCACAGGGGTTGCCTGACCCCAGAGGGATCCTTTCAGACCAGCACCCAGCCCCTACGCCAGAGGAGGGACGCCTGAAGCCCCTCGCTCAAATATTATTAGCACGTCACAGCTTTGGGTCTGGAGGAGAGAAAATGCTCCATGTTCTTTAAAAGATTCCTGCCTTTGAAAGCCGTACAGGTAAAGGGTGCCCCTGCTGACGGACTCTCTTCTATTATTCTATGTGTTTTAGTGCAGTGCAGAGCAGATGTATTTTTAAAGAGGCCAATGCTTGAAGTAGGCTCTGTTCCACTACAGGGGAAAAAGTAGTAAAGCAGTAATTAGAGGCTTCACAGGCGCCTGAGCAGGGAGGAGGACAGCCAGGCTTGAGGGGGAACTCGGGAAGAAGGCTGGCAATTAGCTCCCTTTGGAAGGAGTTTGGGAAACAGCGCAAACCCCACGGTTTGGGGAGCAGGGCAGGACAAGTATCCCCTTCCCCAGCCCATCAGGCGCTCCTCCCAAGTACCAAGTCCTCGGTCAGGCTGCAGGTTCCCCCTCTGCGCTCTTCGCTTTCTGCTACCAAACCCTTCGCCCAGCTCGGGGAAGCAGCCGGGGATTTTGACCAAACACGGAGTGCAGGATCAGGCCCCAGGTTGCATTTTCCCGGGGGAGCTCAGCTACACCAGGGGAGGACAGGTCTTTGTGCTGTCGGACCAGGTGGGCTGGTGACTCGCTCTGAGTAGATGCGAAGGGGAAACATCTCGGTGGGCTTTGAGGGGAAGCCTGAGGAGAGCTCACGGGGTGTGGGAAAGCTGAGAAGGACGGGCTGGCCGGTGTCCCATGCAAAGACCAAGGTCTTGATGTCACCAGCCCTCATCTACAGGAAGAGCTTTTTGCTTACCCGAGGGGAAAAGTCCCACATTTTTAGCCATAAGCTGTAGGGAAGTGCTGTGGAATTCAGCTTTGGATCGCTGGGTGAATAGGAGAGCAGGGAAGCTCACAGGGGATTTCATAAACTTTGGGATCCTGGAGGTAGAGAGATCAGAGATAAAATCTACATCTCATCTGCAGTGTCTCACCAACAAATGAGAGCTCTCTGAGAAATATGAAAATGCCAACTAAGAACAATGTTTTATTTATACCAGGCGAGGAAGGTTTTCATTTCACACAAGAGAAAGAAAAGGCTTGTGTGTTTGTGTGAGATCCTGCTCAACTTTTCTGTGACCACCCAGCTGCTTCCTCTGAATCAGAGGGAGGGTTGTTTTTTTTTTTGTGCAGTGCATGTTCATGGTGACGTACGCCAGGATTGTTCCTGGTACTTATCAATATTTGCAGTATGTCCCTTGGGATCCCAAGTAAGGTCAGAATTCGGGATCCTCAGCTCAGGAATGACAAATTCATTGTCCCCTTTTCAGCCATGGTGAGGCTGAAGCATGACTGTAGGGCTGGGGCAAGGTCCTGCTGCTGCTCGTGGAAGTTCAGGGCAGGGGTGTTGCGGTCCCTAAAATCAGTTTATATAATTTTGGAGGCCTCTTTCTTCACTCTGACTCACAACCACAAGAGAATCTCCCTGTTGTACCTGCCTTTTGACTTTCTTCTCCCTCCACCCACTCCATCGCCTCTTCTGCTCTGCTGCCCTCGCTCCCTCCCACGCAGGGCTCACTCCTCGCCGCCTGCCCTCTCGCATGAGGTCCAGCCCACCTGCTCCTGCACCAGCGCTCTTGACTGGCTCATCCCGTGGGAAGCGGTGGCAGCAGATCCTGAGCACGGCACCTCTCGTGTCATGGTCTGTGCCAGGAGGGGAGGGGTGTTTCCCTCCCAAACCCCCCCAGCCTTCCTGGTGCAGCGGACCCTTACGTCTCAGGGGGTTCCCTTCTCCTCCCAGGAGGACCATTCGCTCCTTCAGCCCCAGATCTGCTCACACCTCC
>NW_009714895.1:0-221 GCF_000703405.1 Apaloderma vittatum
AGAGATGAACTTGGAGAAGTACAAGAAATTCCTGGATGGACTCGGCACCCTGAAAGGTATTTCTCGCCCTCCACGGAGGGAGGTTGAGCTGCGCCGGCGTCGCCTCCTCTGAGGGCTCCGGCGGGGTCTGACCATCTGCCGTCGATGGCCGGTCGAGGCAAATCGAGTACCCCCGGGACTTCGAGGAGTCGCTGGCTTCCCGCGGAGGCAGCCGGGGGGGG
>NW_009714895.1:461-682 GCF_000703405.1 Apaloderma vittatum
GGGCTGATCCGGCTCCATTGAGGGAGTTTTCACTTGTGTGGGTCCTGCTGATTGCAGTTGCTCCTGGGTGCAAATCGGTACTTTTTTTTTTTTTTCCTCCCAATGCTTCTTTCTGAGGCTTTTTCTCAATACTCTGCCCTCTCCCTCCTCGCAGGCTGTCCCCGGAGAGCCTGCTGTGACACCCGATCATGCTGGGCTGGCCTCTGGCAGGTGGCCGGGGC
>NW_009714895.1:713-1051 GCF_000703405.1 Apaloderma vittatum
GGCTGCGGGCACAGGGGCAGCAGGAGAGCAGCTCGGTTTTCCTGGTGCTCCGGCTACAGCAGGAGGGAACGTTTCCCTTGCTTTTTCCCCTGCCTTTCTTTGTTTTTCCCCCTCTCCCTGCTGTCAAAGGAGCTTTTTTTGCTCTGGGACTCCCAGCCGGCCTCACCCTGCTGCAGACAGCACGGGGAAGGCGGAGAGGGAAGCAGGAGGTGCCCGGGATGCGATCGCCTGTCATCTCATAACAACCTCATTGTCTTGCCCCTTTTTCCAAGCACCGTCAGCTTCGCCAGCTGATCCCGCTGCGTAACAAAGGTGAATCAATTCAATGTTTAATTTAG
>NW_009714895.1:1079-2401 GCF_000703405.1 Apaloderma vittatum
GGCAGCCTCCCCACCCTCCCGTGCCGGCGCTGACGCGAAGGGTTAATCCCGCAGCTCTGCGGCTGACAGCTGCCCTGAGTTATGGTGTCCGGGAGTAATAGAATTCGCTTTCTTACCCTGGCTTGGTGTCCATCATAAATTTTTCCTGAGCCTCCCCTGCAGCTGGCACTGGGAATCAATGTAAAAGCAGCCCCGAGTCGCCGCGTGCCGGGGGTGCTCATCCCCTCCGTGTGCAGCCGGAGCACGGACGGGTGCTGGGCTCTGGGTGCCTGTGCCCCCGCTCTGTATTTTGGGGCTGCTGCTCGAGGTTCTGGGCCCTGTCTGCAGCTGCGGGTCGGCAAATTCCCCTCCTGCCTGCGAGGAGCTGAGATGACATTATTAATAGCGTTTACAAGGTGACTGGTTGCAGGAGCTGATCTGGCAGCCTTCCCCTCTCCAGGTGCTGCCCAGAGCCACGCTGGGAGCATCGCGGAGCTCACGGTGTTTCTGCCTGGAACGGGAATGCAAAACCAGAGGTGGCAGGTCCCCAAGAAGCCACACTCGCAGTTTTTGGACTGCTTTGCTTTCCTCTAGCATGAGCGATGCCGACTCGCTTTCCGTGGCCAGTTGTGTTTAGCTCAGCCCTTTGGGGCTTGAATTCAGAAGGTGGTGCAGGCAGGGACCTGGGGTAAACTGGTCGTGATTGGGGCTGGGGATGCCCGGGGGAGGCGAGATGGTTCTTAAAGTGGGCACAGCCCTCTCTTTCTGTGCTGCTGGGGTGGTTCCCCGTGGGTGCAGGGTGGTTGTGGTTAGCTCTGCCGTGCCTGACAACACGGAGACAGCCGTGCCGTGCATCTCGCCACCACGATTTGGCATTTGCCGTGTAGCCGAGCGTGTTCTTCAGTGCCAAAAGCAGCCCCAGCCAGCCTGCCCTTGAGCCGCGGGGCTGGACAAAGCTGGAGGAAAGGAAGGTTTTATTGCTGGAGAGGTTTTTCCTCTCTCTTCCTCCCTCCCTCATCTCTATTCATGTCCTCTGGGAGGTGGAGACAGCGGATATTGGAGCTGGGAGCGTTTCATATGGAAATGTCTGTGTGTGTAAGTCCAGGCCCCTGACCCCCGGCTCGGTGCCAGCATCCATCGCCGTCAGCCCCGCCGGGTCCGGGCGAAGGGATCGGAGAGAAGGGAGAAAGGATGGGAGAGCATCGTCCCGCTGCCCCAGGGTGGGGACGAGAGGTGCCACTAGATCCCTGCCTCCGTGCTGGGGACAAAGGGTGTCACGCTGGGATGGCCCCTGCCCCATTTCGGGGTCACCGGCCAGTCCGCACCGTCTCCATCTCAGGTTT
>NW_009714895.1:2432-2910 GCF_000703405.1 Apaloderma vittatum
AGTGGCTGTCACGGCCCCAGGTGACAAGATCCTCGGGCTCGGCTCAGGAGGCCCATTTGATGACGAGTTTATTTTCTGGGTTAATTTTACCGGCGGCACGAGGACGGCTGGTTTTGCTTTGAGGAGTTTGTTGTTTACTTGGCAGCCGGATAAAATCCAGCGTCTTCTCGGCCTTCTCCCGTGCGCGCCGGCTAATCTCCTGCCTTCATCTGACCTTGGCGCTGCCGCCTGCTTTCCCCAGGGGAATCGAGATCAGATTTTCTCTTTTTCCCCCGTAGCCAGGCAGCCACGAGAGGGTCCGTGCTTGTTCCTACTGCCTCAGCATCGTGCCGGCTCCGCTGAGTGTCCCCTGTTGAAAGAAGAGGGTGGATTTCTTTTCAGACGTGAGGTTCTGGCCGTGCCACTGCAGGGATGCAGGGGGTCAGGGCAGGGGCAGCATCCTGCCGCGGGGCTGGTGCTGCAGCCTGTCCCCATGTGC
>NW_009714895.1:3099-3719 GCF_000703405.1 Apaloderma vittatum
TGGGGAGGACGTGGCGTGGTGCTCCTGGGACCCCTCTCCTGCAGCACGGCCACCCTCCGAGCTGTCCCCAGGCTGGGGAACTCGCGGGCTGTGCCCTAACTGAGGATCCTCGGTGATTTGCAGCTCTCCCATCACAGCCTTGGGGTGCCAGAGATGGTTTTTTTTCTCCAAGAAAAGTACGGCTCAGCCCTCCTAAGAGCATCTGATGGGCTTGGACAAGGCTGGTGGGATCTGGCAGATCTGGTGTTGGAATGAAGCAGGCAGAGCGATGTTAGGAACTGGATTATTTCATTTGTTTTTTAATGGGGATTAAGTTTCTCTGCAGGAGAGCGGGGTCTCTAGGGAACCAAAGTTTCAGGCTCTTGCCTTCCCCTGTTGGATTTGGAGAATTTTTTTATTTTTTTTTCATCCCAAATTCCTCTCTGCTGCTGCACGCCAAGGCCAGCCCGGCCGAGCGGGGGGCGGCGGCTGGGGGCGAAGCATCGCTTGGGAGCGCGGCACAGCCACGGGTAAAGCCCCGGCTGAGCCCACAGGGGTGATCCACACGAGCGTGGAAGGACCGGGACCCCGTCCAGGCTCTGGGCAGGCGCCGTTAGGGGGGAGCTTTGGCTTCTTCGGTC
>NW_009714896.1:0-943 GCF_000703405.1 Apaloderma vittatum
CAGCTCCCTCAGCACCCGCAGGTGCATCCTACCAAGGCCCACGGATTTATGGATATTCAGGTGTTAAATCTGATCTCTAACCCAGTCATCCTTAACCGAGGCAAACTCCTCCTTTACCCCGACTTCCTCTGGGGCCTCAGGGGACTGAGGCTCCTGAGATCAGTCTCCAACAGTGTAGACAGAGGCAAAGAAGGCATTCAGTAACTCTGCCTTCTTTCTGTCCTCTGTCTCCAGGGCATCCACCTCATTCACAAGAGGGTGTACATTGCCTCTAGTGTTAGGTTTGTCTGCAATGTATTTGAAGAACCTCTTTCTGTTGTCCTTGACCTCCCTTGCAAGGTTTAATTCCAAGGAGGCCTTAGCTTTCCTAGTTGCCTCCCTTTATCCTTTGACCACAGTCTTATATTCTACCACGTGGCCTTCCATGATCTATAGATTCTCTTCTTCCACCTAAGTTTGCCAGCAGTTCCCTGGTTAATCACGCGGGTCTCCTGTTTCTCTTTCTTGATTTTCTACTTGTTGGGATTCACTGATCTTGAGCTTGGAAGAAGTGATCCTTGAATATTAACCAACAAACCAACCCCTTTACCTTCTAGTACCCTGAGCCATGGGAAGGTCCATGCCCTTCTTTTGTTTAGGGCTCCAGAGCTGGATGCCCTACTCCAGGTGGGGTCCATTGGAGGAATCTCCTGAACTGTGAATGGCTGGCTGTGTAGCCCTTCCAGCAAATATCTGGGTAGTTGAAATCTCCCCTGAGAACCAGGGCCTGGGATCGAGAGGCTGCTGTCAGCTGCCTGTAAAAGGCCCCATCAACTTTCTCCTCCTGACCAGGTGGTCTGTAATAGACACTCACCACAGTATCACCTGTGCTAGCCTGCCCCTTAATTCTTACCCACAATCTCTTGACTTGCACCTCATCCGCCCCTGGACAGATCTCAATACA
>NW_009714897.1:0-20331 GCF_000703405.1 Apaloderma vittatum
CCAAAATCCAGCTGAGCCAACCCAATACACCCAGCCAGTCTGATAACAACACACTGGTGTCTTCCCTGTAGAACAATTCTGCCCTTTGAAAAAATAAATATATTTTTCTCTTGTTTATATGTATTTTTTAACTCCTACTTCCCTACTTTTTGCTTTTCTCTGCCTAGTTCATTCGTAAGGTGGTCGCACAGCTGTGCAGACCACTTTACATAAAAATGCAAAGTCAAGACACCTGCGCAGGGGGACTTAAAATCTCACCACCGCTTTCACTCATAGCTTGGGAATTCCTTCACAGACTCATTTTTCTACACTGCTCAGGGTCTCATCCCTTTGGGGCCATGTTTAATTCATCTCCTATGACTCTCTGAGATCCTTTGCAGGTACTGATCCTGTCTTTTTCATGAGCTCCGTACTCAGATGTTACAGTTTTTTCTTCCATATGTAGTTTTCTTTTTCTTCCTACTCAGATAAAGCTCTTCCTCTACTGCAGCCTCCATCTTTGGTCTTGCTCTCTCAGTGCTTTTTTCTCCTTCTCTGCTTTTAACCTATCTTCCTAATTTTTTCTTTCTCAGCATTCTTCTCTTTGCCTTGACATAACCTGTTGTGTTTTATAACACCCTTCCTCAAATGTCCTCTTCAGCCTCCACACACCTAGCTCTGCTCATGCCTCCACTTTTTCCTGACTTGTTTGTTAGGCAAGTGCTGGATCTTATCAAATAGATACCTTTCCAGGAATACCCAGTATATTAATAACACAACAAACTTCTCACTGTACATATATCAAACTGATTCATTTTTAACACAACCATTGGAAGGCTAAGTCCCAGGACAGTGTGCTAGCAGTGCCAGCAGCTGTAACAAAGCAGGTTTTTTAACAGTGTGAGATATCTTAACCTAGCAGTTCCTTATTTGATTAGCATGGCCACATGTACATTCATTTAAAACAAAACAAACCAAACCAAAACCATTTACTTACGTCTTAACTTCTCTCACCTCATGTAACACACAGGTCAAAAAAGCAGAGGTCAAAAAAGCATGCCTAGATATCAACCATGCCACAAACATGAAAACATCTCACACTTCCAGTTCTTCTCTCACTGTCTTCCAGACTTAAAACTACAGTGCTGATGGCAACACAAGCAAATCTATTTGCTTGTGGAAGGAGAAATTTCTAACCCTTTTTTATACGGATGGTGTGATTTCAGCAAGCAAAGAGGTGTCACACTCCCAGCTGTCACAGGAACTGGCTTTTATCTGACAATGCTTTGAGAACCCAAAGTTTTTGAAGACATGAGAACAGGAGCTTCATGCCTTATCCTGCCTTCTGACTGTGATCTCTTCCCTAGCATCAGAAAGTGCAAGGGTCAAGTGATTTACTTTGCACCTATTTCCACAAATTTTTAGGAGCTCGATCCACTTGCTGCAACCTTCTTCAACTACTGCCTTCCCTCTATTAGCCATTGTGCCTACTTTCAAGGATTTTCTCATGATTAGGTAAAAACTCAAGATGCAATCTTCAGAAGACGGAGACAAAGCCAGTCCTTGAAACTGGAAATCACACTTTCACACTCCTACACACATCTAATGGGTCAATGCTGCAACTTCACAGCTTGTCTAAGTTGTGACCTGATGGCCTGATACTCGAGGTGCTGGGAACTGCTGGAATACCGTCTACTGAGCTTGTTGCAAGTACTGACAATCCTGAGCTTACATGTGAAAACAGATTAGAAAAAAAACCAAAACCCCACAGCTTTTTGTGGTTACTTGACTGGATTTGAATGCTTTAATCTCCCTTTTGCTACAAAAATATGTAAAATATTACAACAATACCCACTATCCTCAAACTGCAAGGCTGAGGTAATTTGGACCTTGCTGCAGGGAGTGCCCTAGGTACTGTTCTGGTGTGCAGTTCCATGCTCCTAAGCAGTCTCCAACTGAGCCCTCCCATCCCCTCACCGCTACAGTTCCTGGCCCTATGCGCCTCCTCTCTGCTCCTCCTGCAGCTGTGAAAGCCGGCACCCTCCCACTAGCAAAAGGTCAGTTCAGGCAAGCCTCATTCTGTTCTCTAAAACCTGGAGCAAAAGCAAGCAGAAGGGAGGACAGAAAACAAACAGGCCAGGGAGGCTGAGTTCTCTCTCCTTGCCGAGGAGTGCTGGCCGCTCTTTTCTCTTCCCCACCCAACTTCTCTCCTTAGCTGAGAAGAAAGCATGAGCCCCAACAACAACCCCTGCCACCTCCTCGTGCACCAAGGCAGAGGTGAGGGCAGCCAAGTGGAGAGCGCTCTCCTTGGGCTATAACAAGCAGGAGCTTCTTGCACCACAGAGAGGCAGAAGTATTTTAGACAAGGATTACATCAAGAGTACTCAGGGAACAGCCTGGCTAGCCAGAGAAAATGCAACCATGACAGGTAGGTCATCCCACCGTGCCTTCCTCCCCCAGGGACATTCAAAACAAAATTATTATTGTCACCTCAGTACCTAGGACTGAGGAAGCATGCCCAAGGATCAAAATTGCAATGCAGACCAACTCGTGGGAGCTCTGCAGCTTTCCCTCAGCCCTTCCTGTGCTTCACAGCCTGGACTGGTACTACTTTGTGCTGATCTGTTAGAGGCATCCCCCTCCTTCCCACGAAAAAAAAACATTGTATCTTGGGTTAGGAAAGGCATACAAAACAGAACAAGGCAGGAACACTGCTGCAGGCTCGACGGTAGGCTGGGAAGGAAGGAGCATCAAGTTTGCCAGACACAATTAATGAGTTGAGGAAGCCCCCGTGGTACATCAAGGCCAGAGTCAAAGCTCACCTTTGTTGCTCCAAGCTACAGTGGGCCCTTGGCTAGAAAGAAAGGGACCAAGGACCCAAAATTTCAGAGCCTGTTGCAGGAGATCAGTTGGCTTAAACCCCTGTGATGTCCCAGGCCTAGGTCACAGGATGGTAGAAGCCACACAGAGGGTCAGGCCAGTCTCTGAGGGTATCCAGGCACCAAACATGGCTCGTTGGGCAGCGCAGTGCCAGGGAAAGCAGCCAGAGAGCTAGAGCTATTCAAATATTGCCAGAGCCCTGCCTGCTGGCAAGCAGAGCCAGCACTGCAGGGGAGCAAGCCCCCCAGGAAACATGGGTAGAGCCCAGCCGTGGGCTGTGCCTCGCGAGCGTCGGTGCCACGGGCACCAGAGCATGGCAAGAGCTCCATGGGCAGCAGCCGGTGCCGAACTAACAGCCCTCCCTCCCGCTGGCACGAAGCTGGGAGAGCTGGGCAGGAGCCCGGGAAGCAGAGAGGAACTGTGCTCCTGGGTGAGGTGAGCAATGCGGGGTGGGGGAAAAAGCAGCTGCTTCATGCAGCCTCTGCTTCTCAGACCTTTAATGCTCAGCAGTCCATCTCCTCGTGGGAGCTGGCACTCCAGCAGAAGGATGTCCCCAGGCAGAAGATGGAGGACAGTGGGATAACGCAGGGATAGCACACTGTTTGTCCTGAGCATCAGTACGAGTACAGATCAGCTGAGGCACCGGGTGGTTTGATAAAAGAAGTAGAGAATATACACAGCAGGACCAAGAAACTGTTGTGCCTGGTCCTGTGCAAAGCTGAAGCCAAACTGCAGTCCTTGGAGTAGTTATATAAGCTACAACGAGGCAAGGGGTAGTAGTCACTGATCCCTGGAGAGGAAGGAAAGGAATTATTGGGCTAGAGCAAAGCTGCTGGCAGTCTAGGACTGGCACCAGTCCCTTTTCTGCGACGATCATCAGGCCTTGCATATTGTGTTCACATGTTGCCAGTTCTCCTGATCTAAGCTTCCCGATTACCAAGAAACTCAGTTTGGGAAGCTTTGGCACACCTCTGTATTTCTTCTTACCCTGTTCCTTTCACAGAGCAGCTCAGGAATGAGTTTTACTCCTGCGCCCCCCAAGAACCTTTCACGCTAAAAGAGTGCCGCTGAGTACCCGTCACTACAGCAAAAGCAGCACTGACCCGCTGATGAAGAGCTCGACTGTGCTTTGTTCACGTAATACCTTAAGTGGCATCAGCAAAAGCGTTGCAGGAGCTCAGCGAGCTGCCTCTGTCCCTACGTGCAGAAATATAACTGCCACACTCGTGAAGCTACAGCTAGAGGGGAATTGAGCTGTTGCCTTCCACTGCACTGTCGAATGTAATTTACTCCCTGGCATTGTGTGATCAAGCAAAGGACGGGCAATAACATACACGGCAGCTTATCGCCGAGAATGGCAACTTCACCTCTTCAGCTTTTAACTAAGCCTGACTGCAACTTGAGGCGTGTATTCGTACCTTTGCTGCAGTGTTCCCATCCCCAGCACTCGTGGTGGGGAGGCAGAAAAGGCAGCAAGGGTCACTGGTATGAACTGGGGAAATCAGTGTGCCAGTAAAGGCAAAATCCCAAGGCTTTCCCCCGGAGGAGTAAAAGCTGTTTAGAGCAGTGTGTAAATTCACGGCAAGAAGCAATAAAGGTGAGTTTTATACATTTCCATTATTGCTTGTACGTCTTTGCAATAATGTTTATTGACATGTTTGAACGGAGCACAAGCTGCAGTTCGGTTCAACTGCCTGTGAAAATGGGACATTTGTCAAGAAACAAATCTTACAGATCTTAGCAGCTCCTCTCTTCCTAGGCATTAGCTGGAAAACACTGGAAAGGGTGTGGAGCACCACGGAAAAGGCATTCGCTGAGATACCCAGAGTGCCTTAGCCAGCAATCCCTGAGGTGCAGAGAGAGAAGGGGAAAGCTCGGCAGGTTAATGGGGAGCGTCTAACTTTGCATTGACACTCATGCACAGCCTAAAAGTATGCATGCACATCAATTAAAGAATTCCTATGAGGCACAATAAAATTAACCTTGCATGGCCAGAGAGATATACTACAAATGTGTTTCGTCAAAGGCACTTGGCGTGGCTTTAGCCAAGGTACCCTAAAAGAACTTGGCTGTGACTTTCCTTGACACGCAGAAATGCCCTTGGCCCCTCCCTTCCATCAGGCCCTATTCTGTGAGGTGAGAAGCCTCTTCTAACTCCTTTGAATTTTAAAGATCCCTAAAGACATGCAGCACATTTAAAATTCATTAAATGCAAAAGACATTCTTCTTCAGGAGTTATCATGTCGGAACTGAATGCCCCAGTTTTTGACAAGACTTGGACTGGGCTCTTAGTCTGGTTTGCTACAGACACAGAAATGACATCTAGTAACACCACGCCAAAACTTTCGGATTTGAATCCCTGTGCTGAGCTTTCAAGTTGATGGTTCCAAAAGTATCACACTGCAGTTTTGCTTCAGACAGACTTCACCTCTCATAACCCTTTTTACACTAAAAACTCATGGTATGGGGCTACTTCTGTCTCTATAAAAAGCAAGTCTACCACATAGCTCATGCATTTTAGTCCCTCTTTCGCAGCCAGCGTTCTTCCAGCCTGTCCCAGCGCCGGCTCTGCCAGTACCGCTTGCTCCTGAGTGACAATTATACCAGTCATACGTCCTCTCCACATGTGCACTCATTACCAGACAAACTAGACCTAGCCTTGTGGACCCCTCCCTCCCCAGCATCCTGCAATGTCACTTTTCATTAAGCTTCATAAACCTTTCAAGTGACAATTCTCTCTGGATTCATTGCTGCACCAGCCCAGAGAATAGGAATGGCCTCTAGTTAACACCACATCACTGCCATGGCTTTGTTTTTGTGCATGTTGATCAGAAATTACCTGGCTTAGAGAAAGTAATTTAGCGATAAATGATTGCCCGTTCAGAGGTAGCTAGTTTCAGCCATAGCTGCCAGGTATTAATCTATTTGTCAATCCTTTCAGAACTTCTGTGCTGATGAGCAGTCGCACAGCGAAGGTGCAAGAGCGGCTCCCAGCTCTGGGAATGGAAGCCCCCTCCTCCGAGGGCAAAGAACTCATTCCACACCTTTTCAGCTGCAATTACAAGGTGCCCTCGAGGCAAGGAGGGATTAGGGAAGGGCCAGGGTTCCAGCTTTGACCTTCAAAGGGGCTTTTGAACAGAGCACAAATTTAAGTCTCAAAAGTGCTTGGGAATGTCTGGAGGAAACGCTAAGTGAGAACAACCCATGCAAAAAACACAAAATTTTTCACTGTTATCAGCTTTCCCCAAACTTTCAACAGAACAATGAAATTTTGGGGCATAAAGAGGTAAAAAGGTAGCTGGACTCTGTATCTAGGAACCATAGCTTTCAAGATCCAAACTGCAACAGGAGTTCGAAGCTCAGACGTCTCACCTTTTCCGAGTACTACCACTTCTAATAACTACTCACAGCGCCTCTTCTATGCCCATCTGTGAGTCTCCCTAAGAGACAGGAATCCAGAAAAACAACAACAGGATGAAGAACGTAACCCATAGCTTGTTTTCGCTATCGCATAAAATCAGAGTAATTCACCCAAGCTTGCTTGTTCACAGAATGCATGAGGTTTAAGTAAGGATAGGCAGAGCTCACAAGACAAGTTGCATCTCTCTAGAGAGGAGCTCCCAGAAACTTTCAGAATGAGTGTGAACACTGCATGCAAACACTTCTGAAATTCTACGGCACATCATTTGATACATGGATCAAACTTTCACGTTTGTGGTTCCCAGACACGGAGAGGTCACAATATACTCCAAAATTTGAAATTAACAGCTTATTTTCATCACTCAAACTCTGGAAATGATTCCTCAGTCTTGTTCTGGATTTAGTATATTGCTACAGGACATTAGAAAAACTCCTGGTTTAAATCGTAGCCCTATGGAGAAGTTTGAAGAGCAGACTGATATCCAAGCCATTACCAGAGTCCTGACAGTGAAGTGCACTCACGCAGAGACCTTGGTGCAAGCACCTCTCTAATAAATCAGAATAATTTGATGGTGCTTCCTGATGCACCATTTTTAGGGTTCCTAGAGAAGAATGCTCCTTTTTTTTTTGTGACAGGAAACTTCTCATCTCCCTCTGCCTGAGGCAAAAGCTCCGCACTTTCCACTTCCCTCCACTCCCTGCTGGGCTGCAGTACTGTTTCCTTGAGCCGTTCACGTTTGGAAGATCCAGCAGTGAGCCAGTGACAGATCGCGAACTGCCTTACCAAGCCCTGCAGGTAACACGGCAGCATTCACCTCTTGTCTTGAAAGCAGATGTGCAAGGCAGCTGGGATTCTTCCACCAAACCTCTTCTCCTTTCGCCTACTCTGTCTCCCTCCGTGCTCCACTGGCTCTTTCTCTTCCTCTTCCATAAGACAGGAAGAGATGACACTTTGAAACGATTCCCACCCTCTCCAACTTGGCCCAAACTCCCCTCTTTCTTGTGATTGTGCCCCAGGCAGGGCCATGATGACTGCTGGATGCAGCAACCTGGGCAAGAGCAGGGCTGCCTGACACTTCCAGGTGGGACCACATCCCCCTCTGCTCAAATGAGAGTGGAGAGGCGATGAGGAGGGAGCATCCTCACTGCCTTCGGACCTTGGCACCTTGTCACAGGCATCCTGCTTGCGGCCAGTCCGGATTTGTGCAGGTGTGATGGCACCGGCAGGAGCTCAGGCAAGACTCCCACACCTCAGGAGTGCCACCGAGAGCCGTACCCCCCCGCCTCCAAGCCAGCAGGTTTACAAGCCTCTAATTCCCAGCTACAAGCGCTGCTCCCCGTGCCAAGGAAGCAGCGGCGCGTGCTGTCATTCACGCGGCTGGAAGGCCACTCCTGCCAGCGTTTGCGGCTATCGTACCAGCTGCTCGGGGCTGGGAGCAGATGGCGGGATGGCACACCTGACAGGGAGCAGACCTTCCAAGGACGAAGGGGGAGGAAGAGTTTGCACACGGCGTGGCCAAGCCCTAATCCCCAGCCATAGGACGACAAGAGCAAGCGTACCCATCTCTCCCTGTCTTCTCCACACACTCCCCCCGCCCCGAGACACAAGAAGAGATTTTCACACTAGGGTAAACCTAGACAGGTGTCACCGATGTCTCTAAATTTGTATGCTTCTCTTGCATGAAGCTGAAATGCCCTTTGTTTGAGCTAATTATCAAACACATTGAGCTAATTATCAAGCAAAATCCCAGTTCAGCCTTTCCCGTGAGGATGCATGAGCGTTTTCTTTGGGAGGGCTCAGTTACTTCAAGCCTGCTCCACTCCCCAGATACGGTAGCACTGGAAAAGGTGAAAGTTTCAGCTAAGGTAAGCATATTTCCTCTCCAGTCTTAATGCGTCCCTAAAAGAGATGATGTCAGAGCATGGGCTATGGAACTAATCCCAGTTCCAGCTCCTCATCTTCCCATTTCTCCCAGATGAAGTTACCGTAAGGAACGGATACAGGAGAACATCGCAGAGCACAAGAGATATAAAACAGTGATTACGTCGCATACAATCCATCCTGAAGAACTGATATGTGAGCGCACATACATTTAAATATTTGAAAAGCATCTTTTACAATGAATATCAAAATGACTTACAATCCAAGTCAGAGAAAAACGCCCTTACTTCTCCCTATCTCCCTTTTCTCATTACAGAGATAAATCCCGCGTGCGTCTCTCAGCTGCAGCAGGAGACTGAAGAATATATTTATATATAAAAACATATATATGTGTGTGTGTGCGCGTGTGTGTGTATGTATAAAATATACACCAGTAATAATCTCAACAATTTTAGGAGAAGCTTGCTGCAGAATACAGCCAGTCTGGGAGATGAGAAACTCTGGGTAATAGTTGAAGTCTCACTCTTCCCAGCTGCAAAGTGAGTGGGAAAAGAAGCCAGGCAGAAAATGCATGGGCTTGCAGGTGCACCAGAAAGTGAGAGGAAGGCAGGAGGACAGAGCAGCAGGTACAGTGGTCACACAAGTGTAGCAATAGTGTTTGCAGTCCAGCAGCCGTGACCAGTTGGTGCTGCCAACAGCAAGCATGCCAGCAGCATAAGTACAGGTGCTGCACCTATCCCAAGATTTTAAATCATGTCAGTTATAGAGTGGCCCCCTTTCTATTGCATTCTTGTTCTATAATGAAAACTGAAATGAACCATGACTTCAGAAACTCCGTCTTGGTTTGGTTCTGTTTCTTTTCTGTGAACCCCACTCCCTGCCAGCTACAGTGGAACTCAATCAGAAGCCTCAGCACTGCTGCTGCCACTGCAACCATGCTGGTCCACACGTCACAAGGGACGCTCTGACTCAGGGGGAGCAATTCACACTCGCAGACATTGAGATGGAGAGATGTTGCTCTTTTAATTAGAGGGCTTCACCTCTATTCCCAACACTGGTCACACCTGAAAGCATATACAACAGTACAACTATATCTCAATATGTTTTTCTCTCTGATTCCTATTCAATTCACAGGCAGTTTATCTGAACATGGTTTGTGCCTGAACCTCTCAATTTCTAAGTGCTCTTCTCTATGTAAATACATGCAGATTCACAGGTTTTGAGCTGTGTGCCCTCACTGTGGCCCTGGGAGCATTACTGTACGCATACCCCTGTGACAAACCCCTGGCACAACGCAATGGCCTGCAAAGCTCTAAATGCCTTTCACTGGAGCAGCACACAGTGTCCTACCTGGGCAAGGCTGAAGAATCCGATCAGTTTTCCCATAAACAGTCCTAGCCCTGAATCACACAAACATCATTAACCAGTTCTCTAGAAAACAGAAGGGATTTCCAAACAACAGGAAAAGTTAATTTCCCCCCTTCTTTCTGTCACTCCATGAGACTTAAGGATGGATGCAAGCCATATTTTCAAGTCTCTGTCTGCCACTGAAACCACAAAAGGTTGAGAAAAATTTCCTTTCAGAAGCAGAGGCATCTGGTGAAGCACAAATTATCACTGAGACACAACCAAAACTTCCAGAATTGTCAGTGCTGTGGTAGCCTTCAGTTTAGAAACGAGGAAAAAGATAGAGATGTCAGAATTGGCATCTACAAAGTGCCATGACAAGTAAGGAGGACAGTGAAAGATGCAGCATAAATATCCTGACCTGTAAATACACTTTTCCAACCAGACCAGAGTGTTGCTGTAACATGTGTTCCCCAGACCTTCTGTACCCAAATGTATAGTTCTCTGGTGTGTTTTTAACTATACATGCACAGGATGTCAGGATTTTATAGGTGCGCTTGTCGCATAGGAAAAATACAGTCTTCTCTTCCCCCAGATGCACTGCTACATTTACACGGCTGTACCCAATTTTCCATACATATATTCCATGATAAGGCACAGAGCTTGTGCAGTTACAAGCACGTATCAAGGCTGCTACATGTGAAGGATGCCAGAACTTAGCATATGTGCCCTATCCGGATAACTAAACAGAGCCCTTTGCCCTGGCTGCGTCTTTTACTATTCGAGCTTTGTACAAAGTGACAGACACATGCATTTCTCCCCGGCTTTGACTCCCGAGTATAGCAGTGCTTGCTTGAACCTAGGTGTTGAACAAATGATCAGCCAGCTGTAATGTTACTTTAAATGCAAGTTTGTGTATTGGCTCTGGGAACAAGTCTGAGAGACACAGTTGAAACGAACACAGTCACTCTGAGAACAGGATCTGCATACATCACTGTCCAGTATATTCATTTCTATTGACAGATTAATTCCTTTCTCAGGTTTTGCTTAAAAGTGTACCTCTGAATACTAATAACAGTCCCCAGAGCTGCAGCAATGTCACTCAAGGCAGGGTGAAAGATGCCAAAGGGAATGATCTATGGCCTTGTTGGTGGGGGAAGCTCCCAGCTGCTCCAGCATCCCAGGCTAGCAGCTGGCAGCAGTGGGTGGAAGGAGCCACCTCCTCACCTTGCAAGTGGATGGGATTACCTGAGTCTCTAATTCTGGCAGGCACTGTAAAGAACACCACGGACACACTAGACCTGGAAGAAAACCTCTCAAAGTCTGCCAGAGTGAAGCTGGAAATAGCAAGGTGAATCCTCATCTGCCCATAAAACTAGCTGCATATGCAACACAGCAAGAGCACTGGCCTGAGACGCAAGGCAGGGAATCTCTATAACTTTTCCCAGCCCCAGCCGATTTGTTGGAAGCGTTTTATTCTCTGCACCTGAAAAAAAAATGAATGCAAAGATATTTTCACTTAATCAAGTCTCCCAGCCAAGGTGTCAGGCACAGAGAAATCGCTTGTCACTCCAATGCTTCCCAGCATGTGCTCGCTGCACCAAGGAATGGAGGGCAAAGGGATTACAGAATTAAGCGATACCGGTACAGCAGCCGGTGAGCGGCCAAGATTTAACTGTCACTCGGAAGAAAACTCCATTTCATTTCGTGATTTACCAAGAGTGAAAGTTAAAGTGGTGGGGCCTGGCCAAGTCCTGGGATCTATAAGCAGGCGACGTCAAACCGTCAGCCCGTGACAGCCCGCACGAGGCAACTTAACCTTTTTCTGGGCAAGGCAAGAGCAGCCGCACACTAATCCCTCGGTTCAGGCTTAGGTGCAGGCTCCCAGACTCCTATCAGACTTTATCATTGCTTGTCAGTTACCTGGAGGACCGGCCTCATCCTTTCTCAGAGAACCAGAAGCAGTATTTTCTGGGAGTCAGGACAATCGCATCAGCCCCACAGGTCTGTAAAGGTGGCTTCCCATCTCCGTGGTGTTTGCATAACACCAGCAAGTCTGAAGGGAAACATTTGTTTCAGTGGTGCGGTGCCCACTTGATTTTTGCTGATGACGACACCAGGACCAGCCTGGCAAGGTCCTGCCCAGATCAGGACAAAGCATGAGAGCAGAGAAAAAGGCCTAGCAAGCACAATTCCTCCACCCACCTCTCCCTTGCACCTGGCCGTCACCAGCCGAGCTGGTGAGACTGTGGGAGTCCACAGCAGAGTGTCTGCCTCTGCTGATGACGAAGGACCTTTATGGCAAAACTTGTCCCTGCCTACACACTTTTTTTAGTGAAAATACTTTTTCCCCTCAAAAAAAGTCTTGGCCTCTATCTCTCCACTTGCTCATGGAGAGATATGAGCAAGAGCTCTTGGGATAAAGCCCTAATAAACAACATCTAGCTCTCCTTGGTGCACACCTCCACCCTATTTCACCTCAGCAGACTCCCCATCTTCACTCACCTAAGATTCCACCTGCCTCCTTCTGTGTCTGCTTTTCCTCCTCTTCCAAACCATCCTCCCTGTCAGTACACTATCTGGGATGGTCTAGTCAGAATGAATTCCCATCACACCATCTTTGCAAATGATCACAACCCTTTTGTTACAGTTTGAGTCAGATTTTTCCCCACATTTTGAGACCTGCCCGGTCACTCCGTCATTCCATCAGAACTGAGAGCTCGGAAAGGGCAGTGATGAGCTCCTGCCAAAAGGCACAAAGCAGCAACTTCACAGATATCGAGGGAAGCGCCTGGGTGGAAATCGGGCGTTTGCAGCTGGCTGGCTGTTTTTCTCTAGCTAGCTGAACTAAACTCCAGAGCTGGATGTCTCCCAGCTTGGGAGAAAAATCTAGTTCACTTGACTCTATTTCAGGTTGTAAAAAAGCCTAAATAGAGCACTTTTTTAAAAGCCAGGTGTACCTGAAGGCAGATTAATTCCCAGGTGTCATGATTCAATGCAACATGGTTTCATACTGCAACGATAACCATTCTCAGGCTCTTTATCTGTCAGCCAGCTTTGTTCCTATTGATTGTGTCCCATCATAAACTCAACTGCACCTTAATGCCCGTGAGGGCCTTTCCTCTGCCTTGTTTTGCTGCCAAGAGCACATTGCCTTCCAGCTTGGTGCAATGGTCCCAGACTCGCACAGCTCAGAGTCCTCAAGCTTCTACTTGTTGTCCGTATTATAAATGATCCGAGGGCAATGGAAACACTGTTTTGGTCCGCAAAGGTGCTGTCTAGCTCGTAACTAGAAAGATGACAGCACACGTTATGCTGGAATTCAAAAGCAATGGCTCTGCTAAAGCATTATCTGCCTTCTCCTGCTCTGCCAAAGGAACACGTGCTGGTTAGGGTCACACCCTAGACAGTGCCACATTTACCATGCAAGCTGCATCTTGTCCCTCCTTACAAGCTTATATGCTGAGCAGCACACTGCTCACACAGGAGTCACAGACCATAAACAACCCATGAAATGCACATATTCTGCCACAAAGCGAAGACTTCCCAGATAGTTTTGATGCTCTGCCTCCTCCTCATTTTTTCTTACTCCTCCCCTCCGTGCTAGCCTCGGTGCTTTCTTCTATTTAGACTAAGTCCTTGAAAAGCTTGAAATCCATCAATGCACAATTACCTCTGTTCCTTTTCAGCTTCTTTGGTTTCTTCCACTGGCCTTTTTTCTTCTCGTCCTCACTCCATTCACCTGCATTCTCTGCCTGTGCTCATTCCATACATTTCATCCCTGCAATATCTCTCCCACGCCTTTCTCTGCTTCCGAGCTCTTCTATCAGTCTTTTGCATTTCCATTTCTCTAATCTACCCTAAATTGTCTTGTCTTTGCCATTTTTAACTAAAATTAAGACTGCCCACGAATATAAGTGAAAGGTACCTCTCCAGATATTTTTAAATCTTACAAAACAAGCCCCAAGGCTCAGTCAAAGCCGATTTGCCTAGAAAAAGAAACACAAAAAGGCTTGCGCCAGTTACAGACACAGTTCTTCACGCACACACCAGGAGATACTTGTCTGTTCCACTTTATCTCCAAGCAGCGGCACTGAAATACCATTCAGATTCTCTTCCTTGTTCCTCTTTGGGTCAGTGCTACACAGAGCAGAATGACAAACACAGATTAACTGGTTTACAGCACTTCTGATTTGGCCAGCACAGGGCTTCTCTATGTACATCCGCTGCTGCGGTACACCCAACAACATATAATTTATCCTATTTACACTGTACGCAAACTCCTGAGACCTCCCATTTTAGATACAGATTTGTAATATTGCTTCTCCAGAAGCAAGGGGAGGCCACAATACTAGTAGGGGGTGGTGATATGGGCCATCACCTTATTTGGGTGCAAAATCACTCAATTAAGCGTGCGTGTACTCGGTGTTTTTGCCTCAGCATTCACTCACAAGCAGCTGGAAAATCAAGGAGCTAAGCCTGTCTCCACAAAAGAAAAAAGATGGGCAAATGTAGTGCATATTTTGAAAAATGAGAGGATCAGGGGATTACAAAGCAGAGAGCTTAGTTTTGGTTCTCAGGAACCAACAGGGACAAATAACTAGACTACCTTAAAGCACCTGCAAGATAACAAGGAGATGAGTTACAGGCAACATGGGCTTGTCAAGGAAAGTCACGACAGACCAATCTAATTTTCTTCACTCTAAGGGTTACAGGTCTTGTGGACAGCAGAGCAGCAGTTCAGTCATACATCTTGACCTTAGCAAGCTTTCTGACACCCTTCCTTATGATATCCCCACAGACAGGCTCAGAAAATATGGTCCAGATGAATGCACTATACAATGGCTACAAAACCTGTTGGAAAACAGTACTCAGAAAGTAGTTACCAATGATTCACTGTCAAAATGCAAGGATAGAGCTGCAGGGTTTCTGCAGAGATCTGTTCGCAGTCTGGTGATACTCAATAGTTTCATTAATGACCAGGCTAAAGTGTGTTTATTGAATTTGCAGATGACAGCAAGCTGAGCAGGAATACACATAGAATACAAGTATGGAATTCAAAATGGTCTCATCATATTTACAACATGAACTGATTAAAAGAAAAAAATTGGAATGAAATACTATATGGGTGTGTACAAGGTATTGCACTTCAGTAGGAAAAAAGGTCTCCCCTGATACAAGATGAAAACCAGCCAGGCAGTTAGTAGTCTGGCAGAAAAGGGCATTACAGTAGAAAAGGCAACGTTAGACCAAAAGCTTAACATGAATCACTACTGCCTCCCTAGTAAGGAGAAAGCAAATACCAGTTAAGTGTAAAGCACAGAAACCAATCTTCTGCTTTAGCTAACACCGATGGGAGTCAGCCATACCACTGTGTCCACCTCGGGAGAGAATGAGCCTCAAGGAAAGTGTGGCCCAGATGGATAGAGACCTGAGGAAGGCAGTAACAATAACAAGAAGTTGAGAAAGCATCATTTCTAAGGGAGATTGGGTGCATCGGGGCTGTTTATTTTAGAGAAGATGAACAAAAGACAAAAAAAAAGAGACAATAAAACAGTTTTCAAAAACTTGAAAGGTTTTAGAAAAAAAGGAAAGATGAGAACACTTTGTTCTGCATATCCATGGCAAACACAACAAGGAATGCAGGGGTTAAGTTGCAGAAAGGGAGACTAAGGTTAGAAGTCATATCTGAGATCTAGTGGTAAGAACATTTAAGCAGTAGGAAAGATTGCCTCAGAAGGTTGCAGAGACCCCACTGTTGGAAGGTGTTTTAGAGTCGGCTAAACGTGTCAGGAAACACCTGACTACAGCTGATCTGGTCTTTCAACAGCGGGATGAATGAGATCCCTTTACCAGGTTACTTTTAGGTGTCTCATCACGAAAAGTTTCTCTCTTATGCAAAACACTAATTCATCTATAATCCTTTCCTCACATATGCATGAGAGTTACGGAAAGTAAACCAGACTGCTGGCCCACCTGCTGCCATGCCATGTAGTGCTGCCAGCACTTTATATGCTGACAGTGACCACCCCACAGCGTATCTTCCTGGCTGTGCAGTGGTACAGGCTAAAACTTTTCTTTCCACCTGGTTAAAGAAATCAGCTTATGACGCAGCCAGTAAGGGCATCACTGGGGTTTGACCCCACCAATGGAAGAAGCTAAGGCAACAGATCCCAAAATAGGGGTCTTGGCACCATGAAAAGACGTACGAAATCTTGGAGGAAAGATCACAGACCCTGAAAATGAGGCATAAAGAAGAAAAGTTTTGAAACTGTCGAGCTAAGGTTTTTTTCCCCAAGAATCTGACAACTTTCCTTCTTAAGTGAAAGCTGTTTTGCGACACAAATCCTATAGTGAGGTAGTGGCCTTTGTGACACAGTATAAGGAGCTCCAGGACAAACCCAAGCTCCTGTAGCAGTAACCAGGGTTATCAGGCAGGTCTGTGATTAGAGCTGCTCAGAAAATGGAATTTTGTCCACAGTGAAACCCTGCTGCCCAACATTTTCCAAGCAAAAGCACTCTTGACTGTACATCCCCATCCTCCTCTGTGCCAGTGAGTGGTTACAACAACCTCTGCAGACTGGGAACTAATTCTAGGGGCCAGTCCAGGCACCAATCCCTAGATATTTCCTCAGTGCATGTGCTACTTGCTCAGCTGTACAGGATCTGGGCAGTCTGGACTTGGAAGGTAAATCATAGGATGACAGCAGAACACCAGAGCATTTCTCACAACCTCTCTAACAAAGACAAAGAGTCTCAAACTATTACTAGCTGAAAGGACTAGTGAAAAGGGCTCCTGGCTTGTGAAATCACTTCCCTTTCTGTGATTTTCTGAACCTCTGCTAATTTCATCTTGTGGAGTCTCCAGATGGAGTCCTTACCAAAGTAGAAGCTCAGATCTCTCCTGGATCCTCACAAGGTTAAGCACTCTGCCACTGTCACAACGAGAAACACCTTTTACTATTCAATTTGATCTTTCTCAAAGATTACTGGCAGCACCTACTCTCGTTGCAGTGAAATGTTAGCCTGCAATAAACGATTTTACAGTAAGAGGTTTTAACTGTCATAGGCATCAAAATGGCTTTGCAATGATTATGAGTAGGTTTAATTCAGAAGTTTGATGGTCCCATGTACTCAACAGCACACTGAGTAATTCAGTACTGATAGTGTACATATCTCCCCAGGGGACTCCAGTCCACAGATACTTAGAGCTCACAGCCCCCTCCCCAGATACAACGAGGTATTTCACTTCCTTGGCTCTGTTCAGGCATGGAATCGTGTTTTCTTTCAGATCACATTGTTAGCATCAGTGAGCAAAAACACTGAGGATGATTACCCCTCACTTCTGGAGGTATATGACAAGTCTCCCTCCATTCATTCACCTGATGTTGTATTAACTCTCTGCAAAGGGATTTCTACGCCACCTGCAAAACTGTGGCAGCAGACATAAGCAGCAAGGTGTGGCAGGAAACATTATTCAGAGGAGATACATAACCCACAGCTGATACCAGACTAGGGCACAAACAATGTGGTTCATGCCTGTATTGCAAAAGGCAACACCTCTCACAGCCCAGCACCTGTGAGGCCATGCGGGGGCACTGGAGTGGGTCCAAAAAGGAAAGGAAGGGGTTTCCAACATGCAAAAGGAAACCCCCCTGCTTTCAGCAAGGTAAAAAGCTTATGCTGAAAGAGGGTTTAGTCAAGCTTGGTATCTGGAGCAGGTGCAGACATCTGGCTGGCCTTCTCAGAGAGTGCAGCATTCATAACTGAGACAGAATTTTTTCAAAAGAGCCGAGATCTCATTTGGGCAACAAACCTAGCATCCAGGTTTTCAAAACAGAGCTCCTCATGCTCTGAGCAAGCATTTCTGAAAAACAGGACCTGTAATGACAGTCACCAGAAGAAGTCTTACCAGAGACCACTATACGTGCTCAGACCCTGTGGGGATGGCAGCATGTGTGGATACTTCAGAATTCCTCATACCTTCTCTGGGACACTGGACAGAGTCCCAGTCATTTAGGCAGCTGGCTTTACCTATTCAAGCCCCATGATACACAGATAAATAAAAATTTCTACTTTTTAGAAATGAAAAGGCAATTACAATATTTTCTAGAGAGACTCAGGAAGTACAGTGAGAAGTTTTTTAAGAGCAGGTTCTAGAAGTAAATACTTAAACTACATATCTCTCGTTCCAACTGAATTTTCAAGAAACTTTTCACTTAGCAGCAGAGCATCATTTTCTCCTGCACAGAGACCAATAGACAATCCCTCTGCCCTTCCCACATGCCCTCCTAAAATTGCTAAAGTGGGCAAATCTGAAGTGCTCCAGCTGTAAGATGAATCATACATGCACTATACAGAAGGCACGCAACACAATTCCACTTCCGAGATTGTGACAAATACTGTTCCAATAGTAATTCTTCTGATATGGCTTACAGAAACTGTAACAGGCATAGGAAACATATACCAGCCAACAAGGAAAGAGATGCCTGAGAATGTGCCCATGCAATTAACTTCCCTCTCGACAAGGATATGCCCAGTGAAAGGAATCAGATAAACGCAGGGCTCATGCAATTTAGGAGACAACATAAATGTTAATTATTAAAAATTATCTCACAACTTTCTGAAAGTAATATAGCCAGCTCCTGTAAAAACGCTGAAGAAAGATGAAAAAGGTAAGTGTGAGACCGAGAAAGTCAGATATGAAACAGAAGAGGTTCCAAACTCAGTTTGGATTATCTATATAAAAGGAGAACACGGTGAAAGAGTGCTACTTCTGCCCTGGAAGATTAACTCTGCAAGGTGAGGCCTGGTTTGATTATAAAGTGACAAAGAATTTTTACCAGCGACAGCTAAAACTACAGACAGATCTGACACACATTTGCATTGTTTTAGTAACTGCATTTCCAACTTTATAATAGGGAATGAAAAATTTTCCTTAATTAGAGCAAAACATTTTTTTTCTTAGGAACTCAGTTTTGAAAGCTGCCTCTGTTGGAGCTGACAAGTGCTTTAAACCACGAGCATCCTAAAGCAGTGAACTTAAAATACACCAGTAGTGCAGGTGAACACAGCAGATACCTCCAGCTCACGACAAGAGTGTAATTCCAGACATGCTTCCTACAAGATCACAGCAGTCGGTTTGACAGCTGATACTGCCTTCAGAAGGACTGTACCTGCAACAGGCATTATTAGGGGTCTCCTGGCAGTAAGCAGATATCTCTTAGACAATGCTCAAGTGCAGAAAAAGTCCTTCTTTTCATGCCCTCCTAATAATTTCTGGTCATTAGCAACATGTCATAGTTCATGTTGTCTTCTACCAAAAAAATTCCAGCATCTCTGGCAAAAAAAAGTTAAGTCAGTGAGAGGTTCCCACCCCAACTTCCAAGAGGCCTCAGTAATGTGATTCCAAAAACTTGTAAGGACTGCAAAAATTCTGCAAAGGACATACGGAAGAAAGACTCAAAACGTAAAATGTTTCCAAATGCTCCGCATTTTGCAATGCTAAAATATGCTGGCACATTAAAACATTTCCAAAATGTTTTAATGTTTTTATGCGTACAGAAGCTTTAATCAGAATATGATAATACAGGACCTAAAAGTGAATACTGCATGCCCCAGTAGGGGACTGCTGGTTTCCTTTCCAAATTAGAGAATATCTTCATGATTATTAGCTTACAGCCCCGTACTGTCATAAGATATCAGAAACTTAAATCTCTTGCTGTCTCACAACTAAAACTTCCTAGGAAACTCTATGAGGAAAAATATACGTTTAGAGAAAACGGGCATTAATTTCGCAGGCAGATCAGATCCTATTCTACACATATACAACTATTTGAAGCAGATCATGAGTTTGCAATTGGTATTTTTGATCCTGTCTGCAAGGAAGAAAATGGACTCCTGAGATCTCTTCCAACCTTTCATTTCTGCTAGTCTAACATTGGATTGATTCCCAGGCAAATGAATTACTCGATGCAGCGCAGGTTAGACACTCTAGGGTACATAATGAATGGGGGGTTTATTATTATTTATATACATAAAGATGTGTGCGTGTGGCTTTGCAATTAGCTCATGGGTTTAACTTCCAGACATGTGTGTGCAATAGGGCAGAGAGAGAAAGAGAACAAGCAAGGTTTGTGCCTAAGCTCATAAATCCTTTTCATGTAAAATTTGTCTCCTCTCACTTTGCCCTTGAGATGAGTTTTTTGCTGCCCACAGTCCCAGGAAGGCATTTGGTACCTGCCTCCTAGGAAGGCACAGATTTATTTGGGGAAAGACTCCCACCTTGTAGAAGAACAGGCCCTGCAGTTGTGATTTGAAATGTGAGAAGGGTAGGGGAAAATAAAGAGAAAGTCAGGAGCCTGCAGTATGAGTCCTCCCCCTGGTATACACACCTCGAACACACTTCCACGACAGCTCAGTGGACACCCACCTCTAAAACACAACTCGAGGGCCCGTACTACATCATGGCTGAGTGGGCCTGCCAAGCGTGCTGGCACTCTGGCGAAGCTCAGTTCCTGGCCTAAACTCTTTTGAGGCATAATCCCCAAAGCATTCCTCCACCAAAGAATAAAACCGGTTCCACGGGGGCCTAAGGGGCCCAGAGAAGCCATGCACGGCGCTGCTAAAGCAGCAGCAGCTGCTGCTCAGCGTGGGCGATTTCCCTTTATTTTCCCACTGGGAAACCTCCTCTAAAGGCAACGTTTGCGGCAGGTTCGAGCGGAAGGCTGTGAGTTGGGACTCCTTGTCCCCGCTCCGGCATGGTGCTTCCTCACTGCGCGACGGCCCTCCCGAACCCCAGGCACGCACCTACCTTGTCCTGC
>NW_009714898.1:0-208 GCF_000703405.1 Apaloderma vittatum
CCCAGCGCGGGCGCAAGCTCCGCGTCGGTCTTTAACGTTTCCTGCGCTGCTTTGGAGGGTGAAGGAGCGCAGAGCCCTGTGATGGTGGATGTGTGTGATGAGGGCTGAAATGCCCTGTGGACACGGGAGGTGTCCCCCGGCTAGATCCTCGCAGGAGTTTCCCCGCGGTGTTTTGCCGTCAGGAGCCAGGCCGGGGAAGCATTTGGCC
>NW_009714898.1:364-584 GCF_000703405.1 Apaloderma vittatum
CTCGGCTCATATTGACCCCCCGTCTCGCTGAGCGTGGCCCGGAGCTTGGCAAAGCTGATCTTGTCCCAGCGCTTGCCAAGCAGTGAAAGTTCACGGGCTCCCAAGGCCCGGGGGTGGGTCAAAGGGAGAAAACGCGCCCTGGTACAGCGGGTCGGAAGGTCGCTCCCAGCTGGGGCAGGTCTGAGTCAGTGGGGTTCGTGGGGGGGTGTGTTTGCGTCAG
>NW_009714898.1:613-1869 GCF_000703405.1 Apaloderma vittatum
GCGGTGTTTCTGTGACCTACTTTTGAGCAACCCTGGCAGCTCGTTAGAGGCTCCTATTTGCCGAGTGTCTCTGCTGTGTCCCCACGTGCCTACAAAGCAAAGTAACCCAAACTCCTCTCCCACTTCCAGCAAAAATACTTCGATTCTGGTGACTACAACATGGCCAAGGCAAAGATGAAGAACAAGCAGTTGCCGAGCGCGGGGCCAGACAAGAACCTGGTGACAGGAGACCACATCCCCACGCCGCAGGACCTCCCGCAGAGAAAATCCTCGCTCGTAACCAGCAAGCTGGCAGGGTAGCCTGTGCTCACAGGCTGGGTTTTTTCCCTGTTTTCTTCTTTTTCTTTTTATTTTTTTTTTTTTCTTTTGGCTAAATGGATTGAACTTCACTGTACCATAGAGACGGGAGCACCAGAATCCACATAGTTTTTTGAGTATTTACAGCGAACACACACCAAACCCGAGAAGGTGAAGCGAGAGGTGTCAGGTTTGACTGGGCCGTTCCTTGTAGCGAGTCGGTTTGCTGCCTTAATTCTCGTGTCGGTTGAAATCGTCCTTGCTCGTGGAGCCGCTGAAGCGCTGTCTCCTCGCCGGGAGAGTAGAGCAGCCCCGGGAGAAGCAGGAAAGCGCTCGGAGGAATTGCTTGCCGTTCTCTCGGTGCTGGGTAGGAGGGGAGAGCTCAGAGCTGGGGCGTGCGAATATCTTCTGGGTGTCTGCAGAGGAAGAACCCGCTGGGCAAAAGGTGCGGTGTGCGATCTGGAAATTCAGCTGGGTGTGTGCGTTAGAGCTTTGGAGTGAAGAAATTAGCTGAGACACAGACAAAAAAAAAATGACGTGGCTGTTGCTGGGCTGAGGAGCTGCCTGGGCCGCGTGCCCGGCTTGCACCCAAGAGCTGAGCTCACGGGAGGGGATCACAAGCCTGACGGCTGCGGGAGAGGGGCTGAGCAGGGATTGAAATGGTCCTTGTCGGTGCTGCCGTGAGGCTTTTGCTGATCTGGGGCTAGAGCCCCACCACAGCTGCATCCACGTGTGGCTGTGACCGAGGGACGCGCCACGAGGCTCACGGCTGCCCCACACGGTTTGGGGACCGATTTCTCTCTCCTCGGTCCTTTCTGGCCGGCGAGGCTGCCTGCCCCTGGGCACACCGGAGAGCGTGGCTGAGCAGGCAGAGCCCTGCCTGGTTGCAGGCGACTCCTCCTCAGTGCCCAGAGCTCGGCGCTTGCAACACCGGGGGCGGCGGCAGCTGGTGAGATGGA
>NW_009714898.1:2129-2502 GCF_000703405.1 Apaloderma vittatum
TTGCAACACCGGGGCCGGCGGCAGCCTGTGAGATGGACACAAGCTCTGGGAGCTGATCTCAGGAGGGAGACAGGTGGGACTGGGGGTAACTGCCCCAGCAGGGAAACGAGCACCAGGGACAGTGCAGGGATTGGGAGGAGAGGAGTGTGGAGGGAAACCTGCGCTGACAGTGTCAGGCACCCCCAGCTTGGAGTTATTTTCTGGCTTTTTCTGCTTTTTTCCTTTCTTGCCTTCTCTTTCCAGACGAGGGGGGGATGATTAAAAAAAAGTAACAACAAAACCCCAAACGAGTCGGTACGATGGCTGTAGCCAGCAGAGCCATGCACACGCTGGGTGCGCCTGCTGCCCACGACTCCTGCAGCCGGGACGGAAA
>NW_009714898.1:2550-3171 GCF_000703405.1 Apaloderma vittatum
GGCCCGGTTTTGGAGGCCTGTGAGCAAAAGGAGTTCAGGTGGATGTCTTTTTTCTTTTTTTTCCTTTCCTTTCCTTTTTATTTCTTTTCTTTTTTTTTTAAGGGATTCCCATCGGGTCAGGACGCACCAAGGCAGGGAGGTGACAGGCACAGTTTTCCTTACGTGTGCTCTTGGCCGGCGTCCTCAGGCGTTCCTGAGAACTTGTTGTGCTCCTCATGCTTTCCCACTGCCGGCAGGAGCGAAGAGCGTGGCAGGAGCGAGGAGCGTGGCGTTGCTTCCCGGGGGGGAGTGTTTGCCGAGGGTGTGCTCGAGTACTTGTGTTTGCTGCAGGTGGTTTGACACCAGGCAGCCGTGGCTCTGCTCGCCAGGGCTTTGGGAGCGGGGGCTCCGTTGCTGGCCCCCTCGCCGCACAGGACGAGTTTTCTCTTTGTGGCCTGGGCAAGGGGAGGAGCAGGATTTGGGGCTGCCCGTTCGTAACCGTGGGTCCATGCTTCGGTCTCCGTCGCGTTTCCAAACCCTGCGTGACCTTGGCCAGCTGGCAGTGGCTGTGCACCCTCCTTGGATGTTCTGCTGTCTGTCTCAGCCATGTTGTAAATATATATGAACCGTATATATAAAAAT